>NW_006263418.1:67215-70055 GCF_000469605.1 Apis dorsata
TGTTCCTCTTCCTCCCGGCGTGCGTACGGTTAGTTATGCCCACGGTGCCTCGTGTGTACACGCACACGTAGCCCGGGGCACTGATTAAATCTGAGTAATTAAGGGAGTTAACCTCGACTTAACTTGACTTAACGCAGTCACGCCCGCTTGCCCACCCCTCGCGTTTACACCGTTTACACGCCGGTTTACATTGTTCGAGGAAACGGGTGTCCTCGCGCGCGCCACCTCCTCGGCTCTTCTCTTCCTCGCGCGCGCGCGCGAGAGCCGCTCCTCGGTTAATTGCTATGCGCCGCTAATTACACAGCTCTGTGCCCGCGAGGGGAACCGATGCGTGCATCGACGTCGTTCCTGATGCAAATGAAACGCGTGGGCCTCTCTCCTCCTCGTTTTTCCCTCCTCCCCTCCCTTCGCCCCCTCTAATCGCGTACGAAAGGCGACGAACGATTCACTTTGTTCACCGCCGGCCGGAATTGCGATTGGGCGTTGGTTAATTAAGGATCTACGCGACACGATCGGCGTCGACCAGGAAGCGGACCCTACGCGTGTGTTGTGTAGCCTGGTGAGAGGACACGTGAGATTGTGATCACGTTCTGTTATGGGTCGTTTCATCTCGAGTCGTTCGAGTCTTTTATAGCCTGGTGGTGTAGTTTTTTGGGTCAACGGTTTTTAGGCATCACATTGAGACGCAGATATAGCAAACGTTTCTTTCTAAATCTTTTAAATGTGGATCTTCAATATGCTCAATTGAAATTTAAATGTGGGATTTATATTTGGTTTATATATCGGTTATTAAAATATTAAATTTTGAAATTTTATACATCAGATTTGACTGTATAATGTTTGATTAATGGATCTATGTTTGTAATAATCAAAATTATAATTATATAAAATTTGGAAAAATTTGGCTTAATCGAATATATTTAACGGAACGGAATGCTTCAGTTTAATAAATACGTTGGCGTAGTTAGAACAGTTAGTTTGTGCAATTGCATACAATACAATTTATATCTTGCTTTTCTATCTTGCCAAATTTCATTAAAATCGGTGAGAACTGTATTTGAGACATTCCATATGTCAGAAATTTACAATCATATTTAATTTCGTAACAATGAAATGGTATGCATTAATAACAGTTGCCTCATACCTGGATTCAATTATTTATTGTTTGAAGAATAAAAAACATACTTACCATTTTTTTTTCTTTTTTGTATCATTCCAATCCAAGAATTTATAATAAATAATATTTAAAATATATTGAATCCATGAAAGTATGATATATATTCGTATAATTATTATATACAGAAACAAAAATGGAATATAAATAGAAGCCTTCGAGCCTTATATAAATAGAATCTTAAACAAGTATAAACAAGTTTCTTCCAAGATTCTCTCCTCATTAACAGATTATTCAATTGGATCTTATAAATAGACGTTCTTGTATGACAATGTACCGGAGGAGAGGTCGTAATTACGTCGTTCACTCCGATGCCAAAAGCAAGGCTTGGTCGAGATGTTGTACACGACGTTTCTTGTTAACACAAATAAAATTTATCAACATTAAAATATAACAATCGTAATAAACATTAGAAATTCCGCGATAAACATGTCTTAATAAAATCTCAAAGGGAATCTCGGAACGAGAACGAACGTCAATCAAGCAATCTATAAATACCTGCCAACCATCACTGCCTTCGAAACTGTTAACTGCTCTCTAGAAATTAAAGTTGGATAGCCTTTGAAGATTACTGCGTATCTTCGGAACACAATTTCGCCGAAATAAGCAATAGTTAAAAATATACGGTAAAATCTCATTTCCACGAGATTAAATTAAATTAAAAGCAGAACTATAATCGATTCTATTGAGGTTAATCATCTTGTCCTTTTTTTAAAACCTAGACAGTAATTCTGATCATCAATCGAGATTAAGCTAAACAATTTAGTATAAGTATAGTTTTTGATTATGGATTCTGCATATTCAAGACTATGATTATTTTATATTAGGATAAAAATTTTTAAAGGAAGCATTTATTATAAAATGCTTTTATTTAAATAATTTAATTAATTTTCTAATCTATTTTATTTAAGAAAATAATCATTTTTTATGAATAATTAATAAATATGCATATTTCTTATATTACATATTACAGTATCAGAGAATAAATTTTATCAATTAAACTTTGAAATTTAATATTAAAATTGAAGTAATAAGATCAAAAAATTAAAGATATCAAATTTTAATTCTAATACTGGATTAATATTGATCAAACATGTTTTAAATATTTTACTATTACTTATATTAGCATTATGAAGTTGAGAGACAGGAATAAAAACTAAAGTAACAAAACTTTTTAAATCTGCTGTAACTAACCCTTTCCAACTTAAATCCTCTCATCAAAAGAAGCATAAATATAAAACCAAGTTTAATAATATACACAGTATCATTGAATTTTGTTTTTAAAATTATAGATATATCCCTCCAATTAATTTTCAAAATTTTAAAAATTAAAATATTCTCTTTCTCTATTAATCAAAACAATACCTCAAATTGCATAATAATAAAAATTCCACAAATGCAAAGAAGACCTAAAAAATTTTTCATCGCGTATTAAATAACATAACAACTCTAAAAAAGGATCAACTTATTCGACTTGAGCAAGAACTACCCCTCATCATCAACCTGTCTCTCTATCCTCATCAACTCCGTTTTTACCTCCTCTCGAAAAAAAAAGTAGAATACTTCTCATCCTCCAATTTTTTCTCTCCCTCTCTCTCTCTCTCTCTCTCTCTCAACCTCAGACACGCGATACGTGCTTCACTTACGCGGCGTCTCCAGTCACGTT
>NW_006263418.1:70298-71538 GCF_000469605.1 Apis dorsata
AGAGGAGAGGTGCCTCGCCTAATTAGCCCGCTCGGGTATTTCCGTCGCGTGACGTCACGTGAGCTCGTTTGCCTGGCCCACGGCCAGCTTTTCCGCCGAACTATAAACCATATTCACACCCACGCAACACAATTAGCCAGCCAGTGGAATTATAATACCCGCGACGAGGGATAAAAGAACATCTCCGTGGTCCGGATTATGGAGGATTTTTGCGGGGGTCGGGGGCGCGGGACGAGGCAGACGATGAACGACGTCTCGACTCGTAATCTCACCTACGAATTTCGACGTTCCCTTCACTCTCCCAAGCAAATATGAAGCCGTTTTGGCGAACGGATTTGAGAGAGTTTTGGGTTTGCTTTGATTGGTGCTGCGAATGATTTTTTGGTTTCGGTGGCAGATTGATTTTTGTTCTTGGAACACATTGAAAAGATTCTTCTTCGTTTCCTCTTGAGGAAATGTAAGAATTTTGCGTCACTGTATTTTTCTTTGTCAATAATGAAGCAAAATTAAATTGTATTTTGTAACTTGATATTCATATTTTTGAATAGCAATTTCTGCATTTGTTTTGATTCAAATTCAAAAAAAATGTGTTAAATAATCACGATATGTATTTCTTCTCTTATAGTGCCGTTAATTAAATCATATATAATTGAGAATTATACTTTTAAATGTAATACAAATGTTATGCATTACCTTGTATTAATGTATTTTTATGAATTTTTTTTATAAAGAGAACAAAAATTTAATACGAAGCAGAAAACAAAGTAAAGTAAAAATATTATTAACAAATTATATATCTAATATAATTCGTTATTATTTTAATCAAAACAATTATCTATTGTAATATATTACATAGATTCGAATACATGTGCAAGAGAAAGGAAGAAAAAACTTACATTTCAATCAGCAAACCATTCGATAAAATCTTCCATTCGATGTCGAATCCTCAGTGAAACATTCACGCTCGAACGATCTGGTTTTCGTGAAACGTTTGTCAACAAACCCCCAAAGGCAAGATGTATAAATTGCATACGGACGCGGATACTAGCAGACAGAAATTAAATTTGGTTCCACCGTGAGAAGTGGAATCTGCACGAAGCCAGGATTTCCTCTACTTTTTACTTAAGAGATAAGCTCCGTGTTTTAAGAGCGTTGTGGTGGAACGGTGTCGTAAAACCAGAGGAGGGGATGGCTGTAGGTCGTCAGAGGGAAACAACCCCTCGAATCGGTCCTCGAGTCG
>NW_006263418.1:71600-72583 GCF_000469605.1 Apis dorsata
AGCCAGTAGATCGTGATGCCACGGGAGAAGACTCGAATTTTAAAGTAGCTAGACTGAGATCAGAATTGCCTTCGGTCTGTTCTTCCTCTAGTTACGTGGTATTTCTTTATGCAAATGTTTCTTTTTTATCTTGCCAAGGGAAAAACCTGAATGATCCGTCTTTCGGCGAATGCTATTCTTATTGTTATTATCACGATGTGTTTTGCGAATTTGTGACGTTTGATGCGAAATATAACGTTTCACGATATTTAAATAATGATTTTAAAGAAATGACGAAAGTGTATTCGGTTAAATTTTTATTCAGAAATAAATTATGACATTGATATCGCATAAAGGAATAATAAAAACTTTTGTCGTTCATTATTTCATTAATTTTCTAAGACTTTTTTCATTATTATTACAATACTATTATTAATGAAATTTTACAAAATAAATTTTATACACAAACTTGTTACAATTTTATAATATCATTCAAGGAAACTTAAGAACAAAATATCATCGCATGGAAACTAATCAAAACTTTTCTAATCATAATCATTTAAGTATTTTAAAATTATAATATAACGATTAATATAAGTATTTCCCACAATAATCAATACCTTTCTTAATCTATATATAAGAATCTAATTAATTAATCTAATTCATAAATTTCCTAAAAAAAGAAAAAAATCGAATTCACAAACGAAAACTTCAAGAATCTCGAGCGAAATTAACGCGAGCCACCTAAAAAAAAAAATTCGTTTCTCACGGCCGAGAGAACGATCCGATCTTCCGCTCGGCTGTGCCCGGCCGCGAGATCCTCGCAAACGANTAAGATGTAGGAGGTGACAAGCATCTCTCCTTCGAGATCTTTCTCTCTCTCTCAAACCTCCCTCCCTCCCTTTCCTATCTTAGACTCATCCCATCCAAGGCCCGGTCCCTTGTTATCCCTCCGGCTCCCCCCTTCCACGTTCCTCCTTCCTGTCTATCTCGCTGCAACTCCC
>NW_006263418.1:72641-79069 GCF_000469605.1 Apis dorsata
TATTCCCATGACGACAGCCCAGATGCACTCTGGGCGGCCATACGAGGAGGTGTATGTTAAAACTTGAGTCGATATTTCTGTTGCGCCATCGGGGGAAGGAACCGGGAATGGGAACGACCGCGTTTCTCTCTCTTTCTCTCTCTCTCGCGCGCGCGACGCGACGCGTCAACAGGCTTGCTTCGGGGGAGGAGGGAAATTTTGGTGGTGGCGAGGGTGGATGGCACGGCACTGTTGCGTTCCTCGGATTCTTCGTGCGGCTCGGATTTTTGGGGCTCGTAAGGAATTTTTATTAGGTCGTGTAATAAGCGATATTTCTTGTTGGAGTTATTGGAGATATCGATGGTTTTAAAAAATATTTTGGTAATATCTTTTAGCATTTTTCTTTTATTTAACTTAAATTATGATATCTTTGTGACGAATTGGATATATATTTACTTACTTTGAGTTGAGAGTGAGAAGGATTAAAAAGAGGGAGATTCGTTTTATGAGTTTAGAAAATGTTTATTTAGAATATCGATGAAATATCGATGAATCGAAAAATTGTTTAAAAATATGCGAAATGAAATTGTAATTTACACGTCTGGATGCGATGAATATCCGACGAGGATGAATAAAATTGAATGGGGTGGAGGAAAAAAAAAAAAAAAAAAAAAGACCGAGACTGCAATCCCTCCTCGTGGCGTCCAGCTTTACGGGCGTCCCCATCTCGCGGATTTTTCTGCAACCAGGGCGTCGCGACGCCTTAGCGGCTAATAAGAGACGCTGTCCGAGCCGGAGGCGTCCACTCGCGTTGCAGCGCTCGCCGCAGACGCTTCCTTTCCCAAGAAATTCGTCATCAACCTTCTTGTTGGACTGACATTACCATACTGTATCGATTCTTTTTGTTATATTATCTTTAAAGAATTTGCGAAATTATTTTGTTATTATAAATTTAATGGAAATCTTGCAACAGTACAATATTGTTGGAAATATAATTGATTACGTCGATGGGAAGATGTAAAGTGAAAGTGTGATTCGTGTCAAGGTTTTGTATAGGATAAAGAAGATTTATTAAAATTTTGATTTTTCTACAATTGGTATAAAATTGATTAAAGTATTTTTGTATAAATTAATTCTTAATCAAATCTGTTTTTGCGTTTAAAAGTTTGGTTTTAAATAAAATGTTCAAATGTTCAAATATATATATATTCAAAATAAATACAAAAAAGAATTTCATTTTATTAATTATTCTGATTAAAGTTTTAATTAAGAATTAACATCATTTTCCAAAGATAAAGATATTTCAAATAAATGAATCTTTCAGTAAATATTATTATCACTTCAATTCTCCAAAACGTTACAAAAATATTCCAAAATTTCTTCACTTACGATCCAACGCAAATCTATTTAAAAAAAAAAAAAAAATTTCTTCCAAATTTCGATTCCATCACAGTTATAAAGATAAAAGCGTTTCCAGGACGCGAGGTGAAATCGCGAGGGCCGTTCCCCGCGCTTCGAGCGACAAAACGCCCCGTTTCTATGCACAATCGTATTTATATTTCTTAGGTCGAGAACTCGACCGCGCAAGATTTATCTCCGGCCAAGGAAAGGACGTTGATTTAAGATCGCGGACTGTATTATAAAACGGCGCATGCTTTCTACCTTTGCTGGCCCCCTTTTTTTTCCCCTCCCCCTCCCCCTATCTCCTCCCTCCTCCCCTCCCCTCTTTCGATGCATTAATTGATCCATGGTGATTTATAAACACCGGCCGGATAATTACGATCGAAGCCGCGACGGAATTTTATCTTAAAACGCCGCGTTACTTCAAAGGATCTGTATATCTGTCGAACGAAGAATCTTTGTTCTTGATTTTACGATGGGGCAAAAACGCTGCTTTGCGAAACTGATTAGATTCAAGCGGGGTGAAAGTGTGTTCCTCCCTTCCCCTTTTTTTTTTAGTTGTTCTTACGTAGATACGATTTCTCGTCATTGTTTATTAGTTGGGTAGAACGAAGAAAAGTGTCTCTTTGAGAGAATCTTTTTATTTTAGTTTGTTCGTGATTGGACTTTGCGCTTTTATGCGAAATTTGAACGTATATTGTGTACATATGTAAAAATTTAATTTTGCATTGTTTCTATTCTTTGAATTAGTGTCTAATTTTGTCTAATTTTTTCCCAGAAATATCTTACTTGATGATACTTTGAAGATGTGTAAAAATAAAAATGGAATATCGAAGAGTTTTATTTTATCTCATTCTAAAATTTTTCTTATATAAATAATTACAAAGAAAAATAATTGTTTATAAAATTATTTTGAAACTTTGATTTTATTATAAAATCTTCACATTTTCAACACTCGATAATTTCTGTTTAAATATAGTATCAATGATAGAAAATTACAAATTCAATTTATATAATCTTCACGATTAAAACAAAAAATCGAATATAAACTGCACGTATTATTTAATTACTACAATATTCATAAATTGATATATACATATCAATTCTTATTTTTAAATATCATACATTCCTTTGTGCACAAAACAGCAAAAACAAAAATTCTCAATTTAATAATTTCACACATCGCGTGACAATCCGTCCTTTTCTCGTGACCTTTCAATTTATACGCTTCTCGATATGTCGTCTCACCAATTTTCCAAATCGAGATAAAAACCGTCTCGAAATTCGAGCGCTAAACTATCAAATTCCCGTCCCATCCCCCCCAGCGCTCCTCAGCACTCTTAGCCCCCAGCGACAATCTCATCCCCCATCGCCCTCGTTCGAGGGAATTTCGCAAAACTCGACTTGCAAATTCTCGTGGAGCCGGCAGGCAGCGGCGCATCGACCTCGATCGATCGCGTCAATCTATCAAGACATTAGCCGGCGATTATTTTGTCCGATTACGTAGTCGGTCATTTATTCGCTGTCCGCCGCTAATGGAAAACTATTCCGCCCCGCTTATTAACGATCGGAATGTCGTTAACAATAAGAAAAATTATCATTCACTATGTACATTACGTATGTATCACTCGTGTTCAAAAATCGTCTCGAAAAAAGAGTTTAACCGTTCGATTAATTTTATTTTTAATATAATATATATATATATAATTTTAATATATAATTTATATATTTTAATATATAATTTTATTTTTAATTTTATTTTTAATTCGATTAATTTATTATTTAAATTGTTATAATTGTGTTTAATTAATTAAGATCACTTTTCAATCTTATAATTCGATACATTAAATATGAATAACGTGTTTATAGAATGTTTCGTTATCTCTGATAGAGAAAATAAAATAAAAATAAGTAAAAGGAAAATAGCTTTTAGAAGATGGATAATGATGTTTCCTAATTTACCAACAAATTTATGTATATATATATAAGTTATCCCACAAGTTTCAAGCGAGATGTATACAGTGCATTTACGATCTCCTACACAGAGACACGGCGGAATTGATATCGGTGCGAAATCATTACTGGCGCGCACCGCATTGGCTGCAATTTGCGTAACGATAACAATCAACTTTAAGTGGAACAATAGGCTGCCGTGACGGTAATTAGTGCCGCGTACTGTCTGGCGTGATGACAATTGCGCCAGCACCGATGGTAAATAGTAACATTAATAATAATGGCTCGCGCGCGCACACAGCATCGCCGAGGATAATGGACCGCTATATAATTCCCTTCCCCGTTAAATATTTAAATTGAATGGTCAGTTGGATACGATAGCGATCATCGAACGATTTTCGAAACGATCCATCGTTGCGTAATCGAAATGTCGACGAATATCTCATCATGCTCGACCCTTTCAATGTTTTCGACCGCGATGGACGCATCGATAGAGGGACGAAAGAAAAGGTTTTCGAGATTTCGAGAATTTAACTTTTTGTTTTTAAATTTTATTTTTTATTCTAATATTATTTTGTTCGTAATTTTTAATTTGAAATCGGGAAATGAGAATTTTAAAGGTTTATTTTTTTACTTCTAGATTCTTGCATTTGGGATTTTTAAGAGGATTTTGGAAATTATTAAAATGCAGAATATTGATCTTGAAATAATTTATATTTAGAAGAAAAATTTTGAAAAAATTCGTCATTATTGCTTTTTGTATTTTCAGGCTATGTAAGGAGTTCAATTTATTTAATTTTATTTGAATTCGATTAAAAAAATGAAGAAAGTTATTCTAATCGTGTAACTCAATATAAATTTTTGCAAATCATGTTCAGACGTGATTACAGTTAATTTAAGATACAAAGAAAGAAAGAAAAAGAAAGCGCGATTTTAAAATCTCAACACCGATATTGGCATCGAATTTAAATACGTCTTGTTTCAGTTTCAGGTCATGCAAGCGAAAACGGCCCACTTTAATACCAAATTTAAAGTTTCTACTTTCCGTTAAATCGACGACACTACTTACCAAAGGTACTGTTCAAATTTATGTATATTTTTATCTAACTATAACAAGATATATCTCCAAATTAAAATATTTTACAAATTATTCATCGAAAAATATTCTCATACGAAATAAATAAATTATCAAAAAGAAATTAACGTCGTATAAAAGAAATTCAATTCAATTATCAACGCGACTATTGACCGAAAATTCGAATCTTCGATCCACGATTAGATTATCACGAAATGTCGATTTCGAAACCAAAAGAAAAAAGAAAAAAGAGAGAGAAGAAAGAAAGGAAAGAATATCCCAGGAAATTTTTCTCGCGTTTCACGCGACTTAAACCGACCACATCCAACATTGAATATAAGGACAGAGACGAAACGTTCTCAAGGCGGTCCAACGACGCACGGCCGACCTTTATTGGAATATTTATGGCGGCTCGGTGTACGAGACGAATTTTTATCGATCCGTCCTGTTGGCGCACCGTCGATGCCAGGCTCCCTCGATCTCTCCGCCGACGGAAATCGCGATATTTATTCATAAGCCCCGGTTAGAAGGCGCGCGCGGATCGCGCGCATAATAAAACCCGCGTATTGCTCGGCCGGCTGTCGTTGCTTCCTATCCATCGGGATGACGTTGACTCGAGAAACGCCCGAATTCTTGCTCATTTTTACCCTTCCATCCGGCTTTTCTTTTACATTTGAAATTGTATCAGGTTTCGAGAAAACGATCTGATTCAATTTCGAAATTTTTCAGATGCAGATGAATTTTATAACGAGGTGATTAATCATTATTAATGATGATTAATTATAAATTTTAATACATTATGGTAATCGAATCAAATTTTTGATTGATATTATTTTTAATGAGAGGAGAGCAGATAAAAATATTTTCTTAATTGTATTCCCTTAATATTCTGGATACTTTATATATTTATTTATATATATATGTGTGTGCATTAGATATATTTTTATACACTTAAATCGAATAAAAATTTCATACGTGATACATCTGAATATTATTTTCATGGAACTCTAACCAAATAAGATTGTAATAACAACTGTGAGAAGCTTGATCGTAATTCGAAGAAACGTTGTGTGATGAAATGAATATTTCAACGAGAAAATCGATTGAGCGATGTGAATATTGCGTATAAATGAGGGATATTTTCCGTAGGATATGTAATTTTAATAGTTCATCGCAACGCCCCTAAATATGTATGTACAGATGTTGATATCGAATTTTTGTTTTTCATCTTGAAAAATTTGTTTCTGTAAATGTAAATCATTCCATATTCGATATTCAGAATTCAATAATATAGATAGTTGCATTAAACTAAACTGTTTAATCATAAATAATTTTAATATTCAAATTAAACAATACATTATTGAATTTCTGTCGAAATTTTTATTCACCAGATTAAACTCTCGAATCTTTATTTAATCCTAATATTTCCACAATTCACTTATTCATTATTTATATTTTCTTAATTGTATTCTCTTAATATTCTGGATACTTTATATATTTATTTATATATATATGTGTGTGCATTAGATATATTTTTATACACTTAAATCGAATAAAAATTTAAACACACGAGAATAATTTAAACACAAATCACGTGCTCCTTAATGACGAAATAATTTCGAATCACGGATAAATAAAAATTCCAAATCAAAAAAAAAAAGCATAAAGCCTCGAACGATTTGGACGGTCGAATAATTCCTCCTTAATTTGATCCCATCCACCACAAAATAGATTTTCGTCGACCGCTACCAATATGTTTTCCGGTAGTTCCCTCTCCTTTCCTCGACCGGAGGAGGCTCGAAACCCACCCGGAGGACCGCCTACAAACTTATTACCGGCTCTCTCCCTCTTTCTCTTTCTCTTCCCGACGCTAGGTGTTATTAAAAATTAGGGAGTGGATTCTAGACACCGGTTGCAAGTCACCGGAGCTGAGTGACCGAGAGACGTGGCCCCGTAATTAAAAAATTACGGGGGACGGCTGGGCCACCGGTTTGTCGGTTTTACCACGGCCACAGGGTAG
>NW_006263418.1:79151-84251 GCF_000469605.1 Apis dorsata
GTGGCAACCACCTCCGTTCCTTCGTCCATGGCGCCATCAAATTAAGGGGTATTACGATTTTTCGTTTCGCCCGTTGCCTTATACAGAGAAAATTCTTACTTTTTCTTTATATCTTTTTAGGAGAAAAATTTTTAATAGATCCTTTGGATAGATCTAATCGAATAGGTTTCTTTTTTTCTTTACGAATGTTAAATTTTTGTTATTACTATTCATATTATTTGTTGATATTGTATATTTTTGAACTGCTTCCATTCAAGGTAAATTTAAATATTTTTGTGTTAAATTACACAATTTGATTCCGTTTATACGATGCCAGTTTAGCAAAAACATTCTCTTACGTCTGTCGAAATTTATCCATACAAATGACGATCCTGATAAAAAGGCGCGCGTGTTATCCACTCGCGTAAACAAGTCCTCATCCGGTGACAAACGACACCATTTCTTCACTTTCGGAAAATACGCGAAAAATAATGTAGCACAATAGAGGATGACACCTCTCGTCTTCTGTCCCCGTGTTCGTACTGCAAGGATTAAGCAATCGTTTAACGTTAAACCGTGTTTCCAATCGTTGCCAGATTAAATGCAACGTTAAATATCCATTCGTTTCTCGTACCAAATACTCAATTAACGCACAGATTCTGCATAATAGAAACTTAATTTGTGTCCTATATAAAAATTCACATATTCGATATTTGATAAATCGACGTCAGAATTAATGATAATAATCGAGATTTTGAACATTTAAAATTTATCTAATTTAAGAAAACGTGTACAATCACTGAATTTAAAGTTTCATAAAATGATGTGTAAAGTGAATATTCTTTTTTATTTTTAACGTTGAATAAAATAGATATCACAAGACTATCCATACAATAAATACTCCTTTAAAGAACAAATATTTATTTATCGTTCGACATCAAACGACGAATTTGCACGATCGGAAACTTAATGCAAAATCCAAAACGATCTCGAGACAATACCTAAATTCGTAAGGAGAATTCGTAAATTCGCAAGGGAAAGATATAAAGGAGAGGACAGAAAAGTGGTGCAGAAAGGAACTCCCACACGCGTGGCGTCCTCGCGGCCGAGAAGAAAGGGAAGAAACTCGCAGGTAGACCTTCTGCCAATCCCTTCGTCTTATCCACGATACTTTAATATCGGATATGGCAATAAATTACGTATCGACGTAAAAGCGGCTTCTCTGCCCCCCTTCCTCCCCCCCTCTCCCTGCATGCCACGAAAACCTCTTCCTCTTGTTCCCTCTCGCACTATACACTTCCAACCTTCTTTTCTTCTTCTTCTTCTTCTTCTTCTTCTTTCTTTCGTTCTGTTTTTCCATTTCTCTCTCTCCCCCTTCCCCTCTCTTTCTCTCTCATTCTTTCGTTCCTCTCGTTCACCATGGTACATGCGAACAGGCGGGGTAATATAATCACACTTAATGACACTCGATATGTAACATGTAACATCGGCATTGCACGAGATACCAGGACGATAAGGGACGTGTTTTTCGGGACAGACGGCGCTCGTAAGTCCCGGAGTTACATAGGGGCCGGGGCCCAACTGAACGTATTTATGCATTGCACGGTGGCTAATCTGGGCTTGAACCGTCGTTTAATTTAAAGTTCGCCCCGGCATTCGTAATATTTAGTGGCCTCCGTTGTCGAGGATATCGTTCGACAACCGCAGAGACACCAGAGAGAGAGATGGGGAGAGGGAGGGAGGGAGGAAGGGAAGGAGAGAGAGACTGTGGAATTTGCGAACAGAGAGAACGATCGGATGGGTATGTGAGAAAGTTGCGGTGAAAGAGATTGGTTGATGGAAAATTTTGAATTTTGGATATGTAATTAATGTATTTGAAAAGAGAAATTAAAAAAAAAGTTTTTTTGGTTAGTTATTATTTAGATGTGCAGAATTATTTTATTCGGGCTTTATTCTGCAAATATCTATCCACGTGCCTATAATTATCACGATGTATCAAATATTTTAAAATGGATTTAAAATGTATAGAATAGAAAAGAATGAAAATATAATTTAATTGCTGTCTTATAGAAAAAAAACTATTTCTTATTAGAGGAAAAGAACAAAGGAAAATTATTGTGCAAATATCTATCCACGTGGCTATAATTATCACGATGTATCAAATATTCTAAAACGGATTTAAAATGTATAGAGTAGAAAAGAATGAAAGTATAATTTAATTGCTTTCTTATAGAAAAAAATTATTTCTTATTAGAAGAAAAGAACAAAGGAAAAATATATAAAAGAAAAGAATTTACATTTCATTTGCATTTATTTTCTCCCTTCACTTTCAATTACCAAAATCCATCAATCATTTTCAATAACATATTAATTCTCGTACAAATACAATATATGCCTCATTAATCTCAACGTCTCTCCTCGAATCATCTCCTCTCGTATTACATGGAAACTAATTTTCGCGCCAATATCGCGATCCGCCCACGCACTACCGCCCTCTAAATCAGCGAAGAGAACGGCGCGCGCGGAGAATTGTACGCAAAGTACAAATAGACACGGCTCTTTATATTAGCATTTAGTAATTACCTTATCGAGGCGATCGGCCTGTAGTACACCGTATCGAGCTTGTATCTGTTACGTCCTTCGCGCCTTCGTGGCACGCGAGCGATTATCGATGCGCCGCCACGTTCATCACGAAACGTTTCTGGCTCGGGGAATCGCCGATCTACATGCCTCTTCACTTGCCTCGCGTTCCTCCTTTCATTCGAACGAAATTTCTCCATTATTATTAGACGGTGCGATCCCCTCCCTCTCTTCCTTATCGATCGATCTCTCCCCGTCGAACGAATTCTTCCCCCCTCCCCTTTTCTTTATTTTCCTTCGTTTTTCGTCTGGATCTCGTGCGTTCACGTCTAGTTGGACACGCGTATATTTGGCTTGGATAAAAGTGGCGCTAGTGTAGCGTTTCAACGGTCGTATATGGAGAATGTACGAACGTTCAAAAAATATTATTTGAAATAAAATTCACATTGGAATTTTAATTACGATAATTTTTTAAGGATTTAAAGATTAAGCCATTTTAATATATAATATTCTAATTCTTTGATCGTGTATAAGTCAAAGAACTTATCCTGTAAATTATTCAATTCATTTTTAAACGTTTTATTAAGATAATCTAAGTAATACTTTCCTTTCTAATAATCAACAAATCTTTAAATTTACCGTTCAAAAGTAATTACGTGCATATCTTTAAAAGTGGCTCATGATCTTACGAAGATCTTCTTTTTATAAATTATCTTTATTACTTTTACAATTGCCATACAGACGCTCTTTTTAATCACTTAACCGTTTCCTGTTAATCGGATTGCAAGCACCTTCGTCGTTATTTCCTCTGCCTCCTTCTCTCTCTTAAGCTTTTCCTTCTATACTTTTTTTTTTCTTTTTTTTTTTTTGTTTTTCAACTTCCTCTTTTTCAATAAGAATCACGAGAGGTTTTTAAATTAGAGGCAAATCCGAATGCCGTTAACGAGAGATGTGTTTCTTCCTTTTTCCGTCACACGTTCCTTCTATTCTCCACGTACTCGAGTAATTCCATTTTACTGCATTGGTTACCTGACACTCAGACACCTAGAGACCGGTTCAGGACCACACGATCGAAACTTCACGCCTTCACTGCCATCTCTACCTGGCCATCGTAATCGGCTCACAGGAATTTACTGTGATCTCAAAGCTAGGACAATCTTGGCCAGGTTTGTGTAAAGATAGCGGATAAAGAACCGATATAATGTTATTTCTTTATCCCTCTTTCTTTCCTTTCTCAACTTGTGTTAATAAACAGAATAGGGAATTTTAAGTGGATTTGTTTGTAAGGATTAATTAATTTAAGGGAATTTACTGTGAAAGTTGAGTTTTATGGTTAATTTTTTCTTGCGTGAGATAAATGAATAATGTACAGCAGTAATTTTATATTTCTTTCATAATTTAAATTTCCATTCATTTATCTCTTATTAATTTCCATATTTTCTTCAATATTTTCTTTCTAAAAAACTTTTGTTTTAACTTTCTCAAAAAAATCAATTGGAAACTTCGAAATAAAAATTCTCGTACGCGTAAAACAGGAAGAGCGAGGAACAAATAATATATCATAAATAATATAACATAAATAATCATACGAAAAATATTATCTTAAAATGAATATATTTCGTTTTAAGAGATAGAAAAATAATTTCGAACAATCGTTTTTATCGTTTACTTAAACATTATTGCTTAATGTATTAAAGTCTAGTATAATATTTATCCATTCGGACAAAGATACATCCATTATTATTTTGAATTTCTCTCCAATCTTTGCAAACAAAGGCGTCGAGAAATCGAAGCCTCTCTCGTCTATCGTGACGCTGGGACCAGTGACGTCATCGCGCTTTCGTTTTATCGCGACATACGAGCGGGACTGACTTGAGGAAGGTCAGGGCTATTCTCCCGACCCCGAAACCATTCCATCGTTGTGCACGTGTGTGTGTGCCGTGACCACGCATGGCAAGACTCGCTTTCGACCGTGTTGGTGATAACACACGTACACCACACGTGCACACGTGAGTAATCGCATCGCGTGTGTGGGAACGTGTACACACGGGTCGGTGTATGCGCACCTAAGCACATAAGTATAGCCATAACCGGCAACTTCGTGAATGGAGGAGCGACGGACGATCAATGCCCCCTTACGTTTATCTACAGCTTTTATGTGCGTTTCACTGGCAGCCGTGCGGCTCACCTCCGCGTTTCTGGACACGTATCCAACGTGGCCATTGATGCGAGCATCGAATCGGCACGCGAAGATCAACGCATTCTCGGTCCAATTCGAAGCGGGGAAGATCGATGGATGTGGCAAGGGGGGGATGCGTGGGAGGAGGGTTGCGATCGAAATATGGAAATTCAAAGTGTATCGAATTTTCGTAAGCGAAAATTTGTGGAAAATTTGATTTTTAACACGTCGGGTAGGAAAATGAAAATTTTTGATTGGAAACAAAAATTTTCGTAATTTCTTACTTTTCGAAATAAAGAATTAGAATTCGGAAAAAAAAAAAAAAACGCGTATTTGCATAATGTATACAGGATATATCAGAA
>NW_006263418.1:84274-87244 GCF_000469605.1 Apis dorsata
TATTTGCATAATGTATACAGGATATATCAGAATTGCCATAGTTACAGGTTAAGAAACCAACATTTTTATAAACTATTCTTGTCCCATATCGCTGACAGTTTCTATTCTATTAATTATTTAAAGTAAGCATGAATATACGGCGAAATAAGCATGAAAAATACCGTATGGGTAATCACAAATAATTCACTGTTTTACTTTCTCCCTTTTTTTTTTTGTTTCATCGAACAAATTATAGGTCTAATCCATCCATCGCTAACGTATTCCCATAGAAAAAGAAAAAAAAAATCAATAAGTGGTTGAACAAAAAATATAATTCTTTTAAAGTTTAAACGTAAATTGAAGTATTATAAGTTTATAGATAAGATAAATTTTACAACTATAAATATATTTTTTAAATTCTTCTTTAATTTCTTTTTTTTTTTCCCAAAAAATACGTACTAATTTATTTCTTGCAAAAATGTTTAGATATCATTGATGAATACGTGATAATCTGTAAGATTGCAAAAATAAATATGTGACAAAACTTCATACCTAATCTATCGTGTTTAATTCCTTGAAATAACAAAGTGTCTATTCTCATTCTCCTTGGCTTTTGCACGTACAGAATATGTATGCACACGTCTTATTTGTCCATTTTCTTTACTTTTCTCATTCGCGTTTAGCGATCGATAATTATGGAATGACTTAGTTTCATTCGAAATATATTCGCCATTCATCGCGCATCACTTCTTCTTTTTACATTTTATATTTTACATTTACGTAAAATTCACCTACATTATTTATTATTTTTCACTTTTTTCATATTTCACGAGAAATTATTTTTCTTCTATTAAATACCCGCTTTATTAACACAAAGTAAAAAGTAGATAAATAAAACGGAAAAATTAATTATTCCATAATGTAGATATAATTTATACAATTTATACAACGTAACATATACATAATTAATTCAAATAGATTCAAAAAAAAATCTATTCTCAGAGCATCTCGAGTTCAGTTTCAGTTTCAAAAATTTCACATGCATCAACTTAATTCAAATTAGATATGCATGTGTCCAACTGTCCAGAGGCGAAGAAGAGAGAGAGAGAGAGAGAGAAAAAGAAAATAAAGAGCTTGCAATACGAACGGTTGTCTCCTCTTCTGAGAAACAATTCTCATCCCCTGGTTCTCAAGTCTTCAACCCCTTTCACGGGGGAATAGAGGCAAAACGTGTCTCTCCCCGTTTGTGTTTCCGCCACATTTTTCTTCCCTCTTCTTTTGTCCCGTCCCTCACGTACACACGCTCACGCGCGCATAAGGTGGTGGCCACCTCGCGAGCTGGCCGGAGAAATGCAAATAGCGAATTGTTCGCGGACCGCTCGCTTTCAATGTCCGCGCTCGAGGTGTTATTCTTGTCCGTGAATTACCCTCGAACGCCTCGCACGGATACTCCTCGAATTTGCATACCGACCGTGAAACTGGAAATCATTTCCACAAAACGCGCGCCGGTTCTTACATTCTCGATGTGCCTGTCATTAGGCTAGCAGAAATCAAGCAAAGATTGGTGGATTTTCGAAACGCGATCTGTATCTCTATTGTGGAGAAATTGTATTTCCATAATAATATCTTCAAACATGGTGAAATCGAGAGCTTGAGCAAGTTGAGTTTTAATTGAACAAAAAAGATTTAGATTTTAATTTTTTTTTTTTTTTTGGAAACGCTGTTTTGACAAATTTTTTAAATTTTTTAGAAAACTTATCGAAGAGTCTGTTTCATTAATTTCGTTTTTGTCTATTTTACAAGAGAGTTTTTATAAATAGAAATAACTGCTTCGAAAAAAGACTTCGATTGTTCGAACGAAGAGTTGAGTAATTAAAATCTTTTGTTGGCTAATGCATGGGAATTATTTATTATTGTAATTATTGTAATTCGATGATTTAAATTACTTTTTCGTAATTTGATAATTTTTTGAAATAATATAATTAATATCTCGTGTTCTTTTACAAGAATTATAATTTTTTTTTATACGTGTTTATGAAACATAAAACAAGTATTAATAATTGATTTTGTTAATTATGAATAATAATCAATGGAGCACAATAAATAAATCTCGAATGAATTTAAAACAAAAATAAAAGAAAAATTTTTAACTATAACATGAAATATCATATCTGTCAAAATATTAATTTCAAGAACAATTTTTCTCTTCTTTGATCTGAAACAAGAACAATAATATAATTGAAGTATAATTGAAAAATAATAACATTTTTCATTGTTCTCAAAAAAGAAGAAGAATTAATCGATAATTCTCCAATTTTAATAGACAAAGTAGAATTTTTTAAGTGTCACAATATGATTAAGAATTATTTATCCTCAAAGAAAAATATAAAGAAGAGAAGAATTGAGAATTATTATACACATATCCCTATATAATTTAAATATCATCCCTTAAAAAGAAAAATCTTCGAATTCAACGACGAAACGATTCTTCTAATCAATCCTTACCTTTATGCACGTAATTATATTTAAAATAACGAGCATATTAGAAAAAAAAAGGGGGGGGGGTGACAACTCAACCGATTCCTCGATCGGTAACGATTTGTTGATTTAATTGATCCCTTCCTTCCCGGATGGAAGGCAAACTTTCATCCCGTCACGAAGCTCGTTCGTTGTTCGGCAAACAATTTTACGAGGGATATACGTTTCGACGTAGTAATAGACACGTCTCCGCCTCGTTTTATTCCCGCGCTTCGCCGCTTTACCCGGGTAGGGAAGGGTAAAACTCCGATCAGGTGTACCACGATTTAATGCCGCGACGTGCATCGAGCGTAAGATAATAATGGTTCAAAGGAACGTGTAGTTACAGCGGGGCCGCGGTAATCCTGTTTACAGATCGAACGCATAAACTATAATAGTGCATGCGGATCCACGTAAGGAGATATTAAACCGTGGTGTGTGTGTGTGTGTGTGTGTGTGTGTAGTTCATGGGTA
>NW_006263418.1:87303-88741 GCF_000469605.1 Apis dorsata
ATCGTAAAATTGGCCGGCCAGCGTCGAAATTTGCATGTTGGGGCGAAGTTTTTTTTTTTTTTTCTTTGAGAATGAATTGTGAAAAATTCTGAAAGTGAAAAAGGAAAGCGTCGAAATATTAATGTTTAAGTTTTATTTTAATGACGAGGCTTAAAAAGAGTCTTTAGTTTTTAAGAGTTTTTAAGAGATAATTGTGATTATTAGAATTGAGTATTGTCCAAAGTAGGAGATTTAAATAATTTTAAAATTTTATATTTTATTTGCAATAAATTTTTGTCAAAAATATTTTTACTATTGTGTTGGAGGATTAAATAAAATATTGAGGGAAAAAATTTGTATTTATATTTTATTCTTATATAAAATTGCTTAATAATAGATAGATTGATAATTAATTATAGTATGGTTAGTTATATATAAATTAGTAGATTATATCAATGATAATCAATTATCTTTACATTTAATCTGTTGAAAATATAGTAAAACATAAAAAATTATTTTTTAGATGAAATAACGTTCAAACAAATGATAATAAAACAATTCAATTCAAATATTATTATATTCTAATTAGTATCATGAATATGTTAACATATCACCAATTAATCAACCAATTATAATTCAATCTATAATCAAACTCTTAAAGATTATTCTTAAATAATTTCTCATTGATCATTGATAAGTAACAAGTTAAAACAATAGATAAAACAATTCTTTTTAACAAAAATTATTAAATCTAAAAGCATAGTTATTAAATTAAAATTTTTTATTACCATTAATTTCGTTAAATAATAAAAATAAAAAATAAATAAAATATTTTGAAAAACTAATTAAAAAAAAATAATAATAACATAATTAAATAAGAAAAAGTATTTCTATAAACTAAATTATTAACCCCAAACTAATTTAATATCAAAAACTTTCCAAAAATTCCTCAACAACGATCCCTTCAAACAATTCCAACAATCGAACCTCAATTCCCTCAAAGACCTATTTCAAAATCCCACTTTCCACCAGCAATAAGAAAAAGCTCAAGAAAAATAGAAAAAAAAAAATTCAAGGCCACGACCCAGATAGATCGTCATCCGGCCGCGAAATCGTGCAGGAAGAGCCTGACCTGCACAGTTCAACTTAGCGAGCATGGAGCGACGAACCGTTGCGAGCACGTGTTCCATCCATCGACAAGAAGGAGAGAGGGGGGCCTGTTGAAATGTTCTGACCAGCTCGGGGCTGGTGGAGGACAAATCTGCGTTAATTGTGGGCGTGACACTGTAAACAAAGGTAATAAATAACTGTGGATACCGTTGAAGAATACCCGACAGGTACGTGGAGCCCGGCCTAGGTACGGTGCCCGCCGGTTACAAGGGAATTAGGAATTGCATGGTTGCGAATAATAGCGCATAGAGTGTTTCGAGCGCGCGACACGAGGGCGCGCCGTTCGCAG
>NW_006263418.1:89132-93625 GCF_000469605.1 Apis dorsata
ACCGGCAGTTTTTCGGGTGTTCACGGCCGTCCGTTTGGAGGAGCAGGTGCGTTCTGTTGGGGGTCGTCGGACAGAGCCCCTCGCCCCTCTTCTTCGCCGCTTTCCGCTTTCCTGGTTAGGTTGCGGTGTCATTCGACGATGCTACTCATGGTTAACAGGTTGCTGGAACCTGTCTACGCGCGGCCTTGGAGATCGTCGAATCTCTCTTGGCAACGCGGTTCGATGCTGAGATCATCTTGATATGATATCGAAGTGCGGGGAGGGTGGGTTTGGGCAGGGAGGAGGAGAAGTTGGTGTTGGAAGAAGGAGATGTTGTTCATGTTCATTTTCTTTTTCGTATGTACTTCTTGAAGAAGTACATTGTTTTATTAATAATAATAATTTCTCGATCTTAATTGAGATCGATCTGAAGACGTTTACGAATTTCTTATTCCTTTTATATTGTGTTTTGGTACGTAAAAATAGGAGCTAATAATTATTTCCTCGGTTCGAGGATCACTTTCATTCGATTTTTTATTTCTCTCTGAAATTTATGGCGTATTAACGAGAAATATTTGCGACTGAGTATAAAAAATTTAGCTTCTAACGCTTTTTAAGATAAAATTAATATAACATAAATATCGAATCTCTCTTACGCGCAAGCAGATTTTTTTTAATTAATCGAAAATCTTGATAGTCTTAAGTAACAATTAAAAATAACGTATGGAAACGATTTGACGAATGGTAATAAGTAAAAATGAGACTGCAAGTCGAGCAAAGGGAATATCTTGAGAATGTCAGCTCATTAAAAGTCTAGCTATTTTATGCAGCTCGATATCCTGCACCTTTATAATTTATCGCTTTGTCCTATGGAAAAACTCCAATTAAACCGATACTACATACTAGCCACCGTCATATAAACGGAATTATTCGCGTCGTATTTTATCTACTGCGTTTCTACAATCGCACTAAAAATATATATATATATATCACTGTAGCTGGTCGATGACGTTTACGAGGTTGATCGTAGCAAGAATGATCTCATCAAGCTCGCCGACCGAACGATCCAATCAATCAGAGCCCTGTTTCTAGTCATTGGCACGATCCTCGTTCGAAATGAAATCAATATTTTTTTTTCTCTCTATTTATGGAGGAATACACAATTGCGTATTTTTTTTTTCGAACGATTTTTAATTCAATTCAAAGGAAATTTCTTTTTCTTCTCTTTTTTCTTCTTTTACAAATATCTTCTAACGTTAGA
The DNA here is from genome assembly GCF_000469605.1 of Apis dorsata. Taxonomy (NCBI): domain Eukaryota; kingdom Metazoa; phylum Arthropoda; class Insecta; order Hymenoptera; family Apidae; genus Apis; species Apis dorsata. The sequence continues at coordinate 90,373 of NW_006263418.1, forward strand.
CGATAATAAAATTCTTTTCAGAATGAAACGTAATGTAACTTCTTTTCTTTTTTTGCAAATATGATAGATATAATAAAAGTTCCATTAACGAGAAGATTTTTACGCCAAATGAAACCATTTCTATAGTTCGACAAATCCGTTGCAACAATTGGAGTTGCACTCCAATTAGCATAGCTTACAAAACACATTTAATATCGATTCTCTTCCATCCGTTTCCTCCATCATCGACAACGCGAAGAAAATAATAGCACAAAATTCTAATAAGAATCAGAGCGAATAGACAACTTCGTTTCCAGGATGCCGTAACTCGTTGTAACCGCGCTTTCTCTTTTCTCGTTCGAAACGATTGAAAATTTAAACTCGAAAAAATACTTACACTTTTCCAATTATAATCGAATTTTCTGTTCAACAATTTTCTTGTTTATTCGAAATAATTTCTACAAATATTATTAATTATTATTTATTCCAGTTTATTATATCCTGATTTCTAAGGAAATTGGTTATAAAGTAGAAATAGATCGAATATTTAATTAATTTTTGAATTTAATTTTCTTGAAAATAACGTATGAAAAAATTTTATTTGATTATAGGAATATACAAATTATTCTATTATTATTTTATTTTCAATCAGAAATCATCGTCTTTCTAATTACCTAACACAATTTTGAAGTATTCGTTATAAATGACTCAAATACCTTTCAAGTATCTTAACAAATTAAACAGTAATAATCTCGTTTTTCTCATTCGAATGACTTGCAATCACAATACCATTTCAATGATTCATTAAAAATATAATCAATTTCTTAAATGCCATCAAATGAAACATTTGAAATAAAACTCTCACCGCTTGAAAATCATTAAATTTGAACCTCTACTCGCAATAATATTCTCGTCCTCTAAGAGCAATGCCCTTCCTTTTCTCCTTCTTTTTTCCTTTTTCTCTTCTTCTCTTCCCTTCGACGGGCATGGTAATCGCGGACCTTTCAAAAGTTCCCATAGTTTGGTGCTTAGATAGTTTTTCGGCCGATGCGGTTAGTCATTAAGGCTTGGCGTAAACTCGAGGACGTCGTCTCCCAAGACTCCGATCTTTCGACTCGAAGGTCCCCTCGTCCTTGTTCGGCCAGGAGAGAGAGAAAGAGAGAGAGGGACACGTCGAGCACTCTCTAATTGCGGCTAATTTCGTTAATTACCGTAGAAGGAACGCGCGGCGGCCCCTACTAATTCGGGGGTCCTACACTTTGTCTAGACCTTAAACAACATTCGCGCATCCTGCCCGCCCCTCTCGATCGCCTCTTCCTTCCATCTCCTTCAATTATCCTCGAATGATCGCCGACGTGGCCCCTTTCGACTTTCTCACAGATTTTCTTCCACGAAGTACACATACTTATAAGAAGAGGATTTTTATAACATTGCGAATTTTTATTTACGAAATTAATCGCGTGGATCGATTTTTCCATCTGTAACGTGAGAAAAGGAAGGAATTAGCCGATTATCAATCTGGCGATCTAGTGACATTACATATAGAGTACAATTTCTAGCTAAAAATATTCGAATTAGCAATTCAAAATTTACACTTTTTCTAGGGTCTTTTCTATAAGATACTTCTGATCACTATTTTCAATATGTTATAATTTTCTGAATTTACAATTACTTTTTCTAAAGCTTCTTCCATAAGATACTTATAATTTCAATCTTCTGATCACTATTTTCTATATGTTATAATTTTCTAAAATTACTTTTTCTAAAGCTTCTTCCATAAGATACTTATAATTTCAATTTTCTGATCACTATTTTCTATATGTTATAATTTTCTGAATTCTCAAAATTTATCGAGTATATTAAGATACAAATAAATGTTAATATTTACAAAATAAAATTCATTCAAATTATTTTAATCATTTGTATTTTCATAAATTATTTAGAAACTCAATCAAAAATAACAGAATCCAAATTGCAATCAATCAATGATGATACAAATAAAATGCAATTAAAAAAGAAATCTCGAAGCGATACCTCGATCGTCACGTCATTTGAACTATTTTTTACGAATTTCCTTCGAAAATTCCTTCTTTAACGCCTTCGTTACCCCTACTTCGCCGTTTCTTCCGATCAAGAAGAAGACGATCCTTAAAGTAAACAGTCTTCCGAAATATTCTCAACTGGTGGAGAGAGAGAGAAAGAGAGAGAAACACTGAAACAACTGATGGTGGTTACCTGTCCCGTGCGATGGTTTTTCGTAGATCTGGGCACCAGCAACGACACAGAAACTGGGCGAACAGGTAGATGGAAAAGAAGGAAGGTTCCCCGGGAGAAGAATGAAAGGCTTATAGGAGGAGGGAGGGGGGAGAGATGGGTGTCCTCAGGACGTAAAAATACTCTGGCTGGTCCTAGACAAAGACCGGTGAGATCCTTCGATGTCTGCGGTGCTCACAGCCACGAGGACGTAAGAACAATATTTTACTTTGAATACCTATGGCCAGCACCTGCTGGTGCCCAACAATTCCACCACCAGGCCGGGGCTACCTGATGTACACAATCAACGCGATTCCGCCGAATTTTCCACTTCTTTTTTGCCCATTCTCTCTATCTATCTCTCTCTTATTCCACGTTATCTCTGGAAAGATCAGGATCATCTTCATAACCGTGGACACGCCGATTCCGAGAATCGGGGAGGACACAATGGGAGAGGAGATCCGTGCTGCGCGATTTCTCTCTCTTTCTCTCTTTATCTCGTTCGTTGCTCTCGATTGTTGCACGGGATTAGCGCAGATCTCTCGAGTGGGTTGTGTTGGACGATGCCTGATGGCGTCCCTTGAGGAGGCCTCCTCGAGCGCGAGAAGATAGTTAATTATACGTGAAATTATTAAAATTTAAATTTATGTCTGAATAATAACTAACTCTGAAACTGTTATGTATCACAATGAAAGAGAGAAGAAAGAGAGAGGAGGGGAAAAGCAACCCCCTGATCAAGTCCAAGTCAAAAGTCCATCGCGATTTTAACTCCCTTCTCCCATGCCATCCCCCTTAACCAGAGGAAAACGTCAACCAGAGATTTGACGAGATTTATGATTTCGGACGATAAAATAGCGACGGGGTCCGTTAAACGAAGCGGCACGTATCTGTGCGAATCGGTAAGAAGGTCGACGGCTCGCGAGCAAGAAGGGTGAAACGAAACGGCGCCCGGCAGTCTGGTCAGTCCGGTTTCCTTCCGGTTCAAAAGTTGCTGGCCGGCCCCAGCCGGCCACGGCGCTCG
>NW_006263418.1:93808-98302 GCF_000469605.1 Apis dorsata
CGAGCACCGTTCCTCTCCTCTCCTCTCTCGCTCCACTTCTTCCCTTTATTCTTCCCTGTCCCTCTCACCCCTTTGAGCAAGTCCCCGTGCCGAGGCGAGGATTCGTGAGTCCACCTGGCAACGGGCCGCGTTGCGTGCGTCTCACGAGTCGAGAGGGTTGCTTTTTCCACCCCTCCTCCACACGCAACGAGCCCCTCTCCTCGAACAACGTAACCGGCGTGAGACCACGTAATTTTCTGGCGAGGGTGAGGTCAGGTTTTGTCTCTATGTGCGTGTGTGTGTGTGTGTTCTTCTGGTTTTGTTAAATAACGCGGGACCGATTCGTCTGGCGGCGAATTACGTGAGAACTCGATGTCGAGGGGGAGGAAGGTGATATTGAGCCTGAAGTTGAATTCTTGAAATCATTTCAAGGGAATGCGGTGTTCGTGACAAATCGTTGATTGGTAAAGTGGATGGGGATCGTGGTAATGGATGAATAGACGCGATTACGATGGAATTAGCCTGAAATTGGGAGGGACACAGTAACGAGTTAATGTTATAGCGTATAATATATAAAATTCATTTTTCACTCGTCGTATTAAAACAATAAACTATTCTTGAAATTACAATTACTTATATAGCACAGTAACAATTTTTATTCAAATTGTCAACAATTCGATCCAATCCGTTTCTTCCTCTTCTCACAGTTTGGCCAAACTTATGCCTTTGATAAAAATCCAAAAACCCGGCACAGGCCGATAATTCACGCGCAACACCGTAAACCATCCAATTCTCCAGGAGTTCAAGTTCGCGAGGAAGATTGGCAGGAAGGAACTCTTTTCCACGCTCTTCATCCTCGTCGTATCGGGAATCAAAGCATTCGTCCGTTGCTTTTACTGCCCGCGCAAATTTCCATAGGATTTTAACCTGCCACTCCGAGATCCCCGCGAATCGTTGTCGGATAGTTGTCCAGAGTAAAACGAAAGAGTAATTCGATTTTACGGGCGGAGGATCGTTTCGGGTTCCCAAGCCGCTTTTTCTCTTTCTCGCGTTTCCCAGCGGATCGTCGGCTATCCCGTGTCGCTGTTTCGACTCTTTTGTAATATTTCTCATAGTTCTCCTTGGGGCCTTGAGCGGGTGAATGACGGCGCGGAATGCGTGGAGCCGGCCGCATACCGCGGAGTATCGCGGAACGTTTTCACGACCCCATAAAAACCCTCCACGCTCCAAAGTTGCGCGCCCACAGTTTCAGTTTCTCTATCCCGATTTTCTCTCCTTTCTGTCGGACGATACGTTCGAGCTGATGGATTCACCTCTTAACCTTTTCGAGGCCTGCCTGCATGTGTGTGTGTACAGTAGAATTCTCCATTATTTTTTCTCTGGATGAATTTATCCTGTGTCTTAATAATCGTAAAGTAGAGTTAAAATTCTTTTGAGATTATTTGAAACAGTATCTCTCTAACTTTTACAATGACTTTAGAATTATCACAATTTTTCTGATATATATGAGTGTTAAAAATCAAGTCGAGTTTATTCTTTCTTTAACTTGTTGCATTCTGTGTTATTAGGAGAAGAAAGATTTTCAAACAAGTAATTGGGTTTAATTGTTTATTTGATAAATGTAAAATGACCAAAAGTTTGAAGGGAAGATTGTAAGAAATTATTGCTGAGATTATTGCTGAGAAATTATTGGAATAGTAAGACACTGAGGATGGTTTATTGTATCGTATATTTTATCGAGAGAGAATACAGAAGGAGCTCTCTTTATGCGGAAAATATACCGGAAATTAAACTTTGGAGGGAAGAAAGTGTTTAGAATATGGAGGATGGGTACAAGAAACTCCGAGTTGGATATATAGTTTTCATAATGATACATACGAAAGAAGAATAAGATAAAATGAGTTTCATAAATATTTATGGAATATAATAATTAAGAAAATTCTAAAAATATTGAAATGATCAATTACGATATAATTTCTCACAAAGTAGACAAGAAAAAGAAATCTCTTTTTATTACAAACAATTCCAAAACTCTTCACTCGTCCAACCATTTTAAATTAACCATATCAACTTATTTTATATATATATCCATCCATCATCGCACCTTCCCTTCAACCGCTTCAACATCCCATTTAACGTCACAATACGAACCCAAACCAGCACAATTTTCCTCGCGGCTCTTTATTCGCCAGCTCGCGCCACCCCCGAGCGAAATCCCCGATTCATAAAGAACAACGAAATTCTCGAGCGGCGGTAACAGGCTGGCTCTCTTTCAAAAAGGAATGAGAGGAAGAAGAGGAGGAGGAAGAAGAGCAAGAAGGAGAAAAAAGAGGTGGCATGCATCCATCGACGAAGGAAAAGTGATTCACCGGAACGAAAGAAGGAATCGGTTTAAAGTCACTTTACGAGTTTCCCTTTGCGAGAGACGAGACACCTGGCCATCCACCGCGCAGGAATCCTGAAAGTGCAGTAAAACTGACCGAAGACAGAGGGGAAGACCCTCTTTTTTGAGAACTACCTTCCTCTTCTTCTCCTCTGGTCCATCCATTCACCGATATCCCCTCCCGCTCCCCCCTCCCCCCCCGTATACTCACGTTTCGACCCTTAAACGACCGGTTCAACCCTCCACGAACGCTTTCGACCGATCTCTCTCCCCGGATACTTCCAAACATCTTCCAACGTAAATGTTTTGATAAAATTATCGGGAACAGGTTCGATTAATTCTCTGGGAATTAGTCTCAACGTGTGTTAACCTGATGGGATTCGAAATCATCGTTCTTCTTCTGATATTTTCAAACTCTCACTATATAATGGTTCAATTTTAGCATCAAAACAAATATATTGCGAGAGAAGAAAGAATTACTACTGAAAAATTTGATTTTGAAAGGGTGAATGATTAGGATGAGCTTAGTAAAAAGTAATTCTATGTGAGAAGTATAAATGTCATTTAATATAACTCTATTCGTATATTCTCGTCCTATTTTCATTTCTTTATATTATTACGGAACGTTTTAAATTTACAAACTTCTCTTTAGAGAAATATACGAGGATACGACACTCGTTATAATTTTATTATGTAAATCCAACCAGTTTGCGCCCAATTAATAGGTCTCCGCGATGAAGTATGCGTGAAATAGTTAGGGTACGTTGGTTAATTGGTAAGAAAGGAGCGTTTGCTCTTTTAATCAGTGCTCAATTCGAGGCAAGACGTAGTAATTAGGCTCGGTTCTAATAAGCCGATTAGCGGCCGTTCTTGAAACAAGACTCTCGTGGAAACTTCTTCTCGAGGAGGCATCGTCCATTTATCTTCGTCGCTTATTCTTTAACAAGAACGAACAAATCGAGCTAATTAGAGGCCAAAGAGAGGCAGCAAGGTTCTAAGAGGTATCGACAGCCGTCCCTGACGGAAAACGAATTAACGCGTAAATTAACGGGCAAACGTTTCGAAAGCAACTAAAAGTCCTCCATGATCGGTCACCCAGTCGAACGGACACCCACACGCTTTGCCGTGTTAATGAGTCGTGTTAATACGACGTTTCATTATAAGTAGGCGAAACACACCAACGCGCGGAAAACATTGACATTTTTCATGATCGACTCTAATTCGATGAGACCATTAAAAAAAAAAAAGACACTCCTCGAACAGGGTAATTAAGATCGCGTAAGAATTATCGTCGTTCGGTCGTGTAATCGTGCTCTTGCGTTTTCCAGTTATCTCTGAACCAATGTATAATCGTGTTCTTAGCCGGCACACCGAGGACACCAAGCACCGAGCACAATGGCGGTCGTTTCGCGCGAGAAGTAATGGCAAAAGAGGTTCGCACGAAGCGAGTATACCTCGTTAAAAAAAACGCTTTGGCGTTCACGTTGACGGGCTCGTCGACAAACTCGAGTATTCTCAATGGGTTCACATTTTGGCGATCGGTGAAAACGTAATTCCTGGATCGGACGTATGAATGATGAAAAGATCGTTCCGTTTTAACGAGTCACTGCGAGACCGATGCACTTGCTCCTCCGATATTCCGCCCAAATTGATCCTGGACGGTGGGCCGATAGTCGACGACGCGAGTCACAATTTAACAGGTTCTCCTGAAAAGGAGGAAATCGTGCACACAGGCGCAACTCTCACGAGGGAGGGAGGAGGAACCGGCGTCTGGTCGAAAAAAAGAAAAAAACAAGAAAAAAGGAAAAAAGATTTAAAAAAAAGAAGAAGAAGAAGAAGAAGAAGAAGAGGAACGAAGAAAAGTACGCAACGAAGACGTCTACCGGCGTCTCCTGCCGTCGGAAATCCTGGATCTTCGATCGAGTCGGGCAGACGATACGTCCGGACGAGCGGGCAAAGAGGGAGCGAGATAGGATAGGCAGAGAGAGCCTACCCCTCGGAGAGGAAAGTTTACCGGAAAGATATCCGGGAAGTTGGAAGGCAGGAGCCAGCGACTCGCGTCTCTCTACCCCCACCACGCCGTCCCCGATGTCTCAGCAGAGTCGTCCTCGGCTTCTGCGCTGTCGCGGCAG
>NW_006263418.1:99742-101089 GCF_000469605.1 Apis dorsata
GAATGCCCGCCTCGAGAACGACGTGTTCACAACGAGATCGGTGTTTCGCAACGTAGTGCGCGCGATCCCTCGTTTACCTGTGTCGTCCCCTGACCGGGCTGTGACCGGCGTCGCCCGGAATTCGTGTCGAAGAGCAACGAGAAGCAGGAGAAGGAGGGGGAGGGGGAAAGGAAAAGAGAGATTTGGCGGAAATATTCGACGGATAGGGACCGCCGCATCACCACTTTCGATCACCTTCGTTCGGGATTCGTTTAGATCGAGCGGAAACGGTGAACCGGAAGCAACGAGCAACGAATGACCGGCCGACATATCCTGCACATCCTCCTCCTCTTCTGCCGAGTTTTGGACGACGAGTGTCGAAGTGTCGGGACGTGCAGCACGGATCTGAGAGGATAGTTAGTGTGTATGTATATATGTATATATATATATACATATATATACACACACGCGCGCACACGCATACACGCGCGCATATGCCGTAATCGATCATCGAAGGATTCGCGAGGGTGATCGTTCTCCAGCTATTTGGCCCGTGGACGCCGTGGTCAAGACTGTGTGTGGTGCTTACGAAAACCGAATATTTCCATCCCCGTAATTATTACCGCGTTTTTATTAATTAATTTCGGCGTGAATCGTTGTTACAAGCGCGCGTCCCACCGCGTCCCCCTTATCGCTTGGCGTATATCCCCTGCCCCCCGTTGGTGATAAGGAAACGCGCGAAAACGTGAACGAGGGAAAGATAAAAAGTGCTCCGGACGGTTGTTCGCTTCGGGGGAAAAGGAGAAAGGAAACGAGAAGGAAAGAGAAGGGAAAGGAAAGGAAAAGAAAAAGAAAAAGAAAAAAGAAAAGGGAGAGAATATATAAGTATCGTGCTTCGACAGATACAGTGTTTCGAGAGAGTGCAACTGCTGGTTGAAGGGAAAACTGGCAGCTCGCGGGATATGAACCCAGGTACGTGATGATCTCTTGCCTACACACAGGACGTAGAGTATGTTAGAGTGTTTTGGTTCGCGTTAAACGACGATCAGTGACGAGGTTTTACTATCTTTAGAGTGGTTCGGTTAATTTTACGATCCTCCGGCGCGACGATCTTGTCATTCGCCGTGAACATCGTGAAAACGGATGCGATAATGTGCTGTGACGTAAAGTGGGATTCTCTAGATGGTCAGAGACGTTTGTGTGCCACCACGAAAAATTTCTATGTAAATTCTTCTATGAGATCGTTCCCCGGTTACCGAATGTGAGTTAACACGTCGTTTCAGAAACCAAGATTCTGTGTTACTATGTGCAGAATTGTATATATAGGTGTTTCTTTTTTTTTCTTTTTTTTTTTTTTTTTTTTTTTTT
>NW_006263418.1:101245-102447 GCF_000469605.1 Apis dorsata
TTCGGTTTCGATAAGATCGAGCTCTCCTGCTCTCTCTGCGAACAGCATCGGTGAAATTTGAAAAAGTTGAAGAAATGATTATCTGAGAAAACGTTTCATCATTCGATTAAAAGTTTACTTTCAGTGAGAAATTGTTCTTCTTCGTTTTTTCTCGTTCGCCATATCGCAATCGTTAAATATTTATTCAATCTATTTTAATAACGTTCTATCAAAAAGTGACTATGCAGTGCAGAATATATTTCTCTGATCTTTCGTTCATCCTCATACGATTCCACTCTCAGTTAAAAGTTACTCTTGTGTTTTAATTATACACACAACACTCTCGAAAGTTATATGTTCTTTTATTATCAATATTTTAATAATTCTTCTCTCAGTTAAACTCAGTGAAAAATATCCCTCTCTCTCTCTCTCTATTACCTCTTATTAACAGTTTCATTGAAAGTTAAAAATTATCTCACAGTGAAAAATACATTTCTCCAAATTATATTACTAATTATACTTAAACATCGATTCATTAATCGTATCACACGGATAATATTCAAAAGTTACATCCAATAAGAAACATTTCCCCCCATTATCTAACTATCCACCTTATTAACATCGATATTTAAAAGAATATTATTCTTCCTAATTACTCATATTCTCTCTTCAAAACTTACTTTCTTATTCATTCAATTCATTCTACTCTAATCAATTCTACTCTAATCATACCCCGACACGTGTAGAAATCCCGTGCTCTCGACATGCTCTCGAGGAACGGACAACTCCTCAGCCTTTCGTTAATTGTATCGCGAGCAACGATAAAGCGATCGTATCGAATGTCGATCTCTTACGTCAGCTGGGAATCCGAATCCGTTGGAATCCCCCGGGAATTCGGCCAATTCCCCCTCGTGTTCCTCCCTCGCTCCGTCGAAATTTCAACCGGTTCCGGTGAACGTTAGTCGCGTTCGTGTTGCAGAGGTGCGTGCAACGAGCGCCGGGAACGCGTTGGAAACGCGTGCGACACGCCAGATTTTGATTCGTGCGGAGATAAGGGAACCGGTATTAGGGGCCCCTCTCGAGCCGGCGAGCCGTGATACGCCCGTCGCGATTTAGATATCCAGGCCTTTTGTTTACCAACATCGAGGCCGCGCTTCGAAAAATTCGCGTAATCCGGCCGATAACGATCGGCTCGAGAGGATCGGCCGCGATCAACGACTCGA
>NW_006263418.1:102524-110361 GCF_000469605.1 Apis dorsata
CGATCAGCGCCTCGTCCTCGAACGTTTCGAATTTCTCGCGATTGATATTTGGAAGGGGAGAAGTGACAGGTATTTGGTCCGCCGATCTGGACGATCGTGACGATCGTTGTGTTGATTTTACACGAATGCAGGTGTTTCGGGTTATTGGTTAAAATTAAGTGACAGTGATAGTTTCGATATTATTGTGTTAAATTTGGTGTGTGTTCTTTGCATCAATCGAAAGTACGTTTGAAAGAAAATAAATATAGGTGAATAAAGTGTGACGTTTAAACGATATAAGAAATCTGGATGATCGAGGCAGGATAAAGAATAAAATTTACTCGAAATAGTAGAAGAATATAAGTTTATTTAAGAGTATATCTGTCAACTGTCACATGCCTATACCACGTCTCCCGTAGAATAATAGAATCTGTACTTCCCTCGAACAAAACCTCCAATACATCTCCGAATTTCACGAATCTTAACGTAGAAATTCATTCACCGTTCACGTCTCGTTTTGCCCCGGTGGAGAAAAACCATTCATCCATAAGAAGAAGAAATCTTCGAAGGGAACCTTTCCCTTCGAAGAAGATTCCTTCTTCCCTTCGATTTTCACGAGCGAACTATTCAATTATCCGTATTCAGAAGCTCACAGATCCCAGAGGTCAGCGAAGGCGAGACCGACCCAGCGCTCTCATTGTTGCTCCTCCCATAACGAAGCTTCCATAAACAGCGAATAATTCGAATAATTCTAAGCCAACTATTCCATCGCGACCTTTTTCCCTCTCTCTCTCTCTCTCTCTCCTTCCTCGAAGCCTCAGAAAAGTCAAATTGTGCATTTCCCCCAACGTATCGTTGGATTTATACCTCCGAATCGAACGTTAGCCCAGCCCTAATTAATCGTGATTAGCCGGCTGGCCAACTAGTTAGGTTAGGTCCCTCCCCGGTTCGTGTCGGTTCGCGATGCGCGCGCAATTAATTAAAGCACCGCGCGGGTTGCATCTGCCCGGGCGCTTTCTCGAAAGACAATTTACCATCGGGGTCAACGGTATCGCGTTGCCCGATGGTTGCGCCGCGCTCGTGCGTAGCCGGCGTTTATTCGTCGCCCACGACGCGGCCCCGGCTGCCTCCAGCGGCCGACTAATTAACCGCGATTGATATACGCCCGGCCCTGCGCGCTAGAAACCTCGCGCATGGCCCGCGAGCGGCCGTTATGAGGGAATCTCGAAATTTATCGCGACACCGGACACCATCGGGAACGATGGTTTTTTCTTCTTCTTCTTCTTCTTCTTCTTCTTCTTTTTCGTCGTGAGAGAGAGAGAGAGAGAAAGGGAAGATTAAGGATCTTCGATTTTTTGCGAGAAGTAATCGAGAGAATTGAATGCGAGACGAATGTTGCGGGATATTATGGACGATTGGAAAAATTTGAGAGGATAGTTTTGAGAGTTTTTAGAAAGTGCGGATTTAAGGATTTAAGGATTTGAGGATATTTTTAATTGTGAATTAGTGGATACGAGAGAGGATATGGTGAAATTGTTATCGATATTGCGTGGAAGATTAAAGATGAGGAAAGATTGAGAATTTGACGGAGCATTCTATTTTTTTCTCTCTCTTTCTCGATGCTTGTAACGATAAGTGGATTATAAGTTTGAAGATATTTCTTAGGTAGGAAATAGGGAATAATGAGAGAGAATAAGTGGAGATGTCTCCACAATGTAACGTTCTCGATTTATCTTAGTGACCAATTTTACTCATTTATGGCTCCTTTCGTGCACGTCAGTGACATCGTTTTGTTTAATGCAAAATATATCGGCCACGTTTATTCCTAGACGAGAATTTTATCGGATCGTCATCGTGAGATTCGAAAATTTGATATTAATGGATATAATAGATTGACAATTAATCAACCGTACTTTCTCTCATTTATTATTCAGTTTTCTTTAAATCATTTGACTTCATATGCTAATCTAAACGTGCTTAAGTTCAACAATAATTAGAAAAGAAAAACTGTCCAATCCAAATCCACTCAAATATTATCAATATTATAAAATCTTAAAATAAGTCACGATTAACATTTCTTACCCCATCCCCAAATAACGAAACCTCGTCCAACGACTCGAAATTCACCACGTTTCGTTCCCCGCGTATCGCGAGCTCGCCAAACACGAATCCATGCCTCGAATCCTAAGTATTTTCTGGCCTGTACGCGCGTAAAAAGAAAGAAAAAAAAAAAAAAGAAAAGAGAAAAAGGAGGGATGAGAATCACCTCTCGCGTTTCTTCTCCCTTTCCACCTTCTTCTGTCGCGCCAAATTGTTTATCGCGAAAATTTCCGCGCGAAAGAGAGGGATTTCGATTAATACCGCTTTCACGAGTCGCTAATTAGATCCGCCGATTGTGCAACGATCATTTCGCAATAGGATTAATTAATGGTGGGACACTGGAGGCTCGTTAACTCTCGCGATTGCTTCCTTCTCTTCTAGGTCTAGGAAAGGGAGGGGGGGGAGGAAAGAGGAGAAAAAAGGTGGAAAAAGGGGGGAATTGCCAGGGACGAAGGGGCAAAAAGAGGTTCCGGTAGCGCGATGAAGATCTTCGATGAACCGTTGCCTGCTGGCTTTCTTGGATATCGTCCCGATGCCACGCGGGATAATCGACTCGGGTAAAGGAGAAAATTGGACGGAGAAAAATGTCGGTTGGAAGACGCGGTGACGCAAGACGGTCGAGCGAGTTTCATTGACGAGAGTTGGTGAAGGGTGGTCACGCTGGCAGTTAAATGGTTCGCTTGTTTATGTCCGGTGACGTTCGACATTTTTGCGATCGAAGGAATTCTTCTGTCGACGCGCCGTAAAATTTGATTGTACGTGACATTGGAGGGGAGGGAGCGCTCTCTTCGTTTTTTTTTTTTTTTTTTTTGATAAAAGGAACGGAATCCTTTTTGATTTTTTTTCCTGGAATTGAAAAATTTCTTAGTTCTCCCCTCCCTATCCCTAATGTTTCTCGTACGTTTCGCAACTCTCGTATTTATATATCGAGGTTTTTGAAACCTAAGATAAGACTAATTTATGCACGCAATATGCACGCGGTTCATGTTTTTGTAACTGCTTTAACGACGGCCACAGGAACGTTAAGTAAAGATAATATGTGCAGTGATAACACTAGCTGTATGTAAATTAATTCGGTATCTCCACACTTACTTTTCCTCTATTTTAAATCGAAATGTTTTTCAATCATCCCGATCCTGTTAGAAATATCGTTTGTAAATGTATTCATGCGAAAAGATTTCACGAAGAACAATACAAAAATGAAAAGTGGAAGAGTTTGACGGAGCACTCTGTTTCTTCTCTCTCTCTCGAACGCTTGTAGCGATAAGTGGATTATAAGTTATAAATCAATTTTGATTTATATTCAAGTATTGATATTTGAATATTTATGTCATCAGAAAGAGTTAGTAAAATTGTGAATTATTAATTGAATTATTATTGAAATCATTTGTAAAGATATAAGATTTAAAAATTAAGAAAACTCTAGAGCTCAATGGTAAGTTCCAGCAAAAAATGTTCATTACCATTATATTTAAATTTTACCATTAATTCTACTTACTTTTACCACATTCTATGACCATTTATTTATTTAATCGTTCAATAAAAACGAATTTAAAAACGAATTTGCTAATATTGAGAGTTAATTCATAGAATTAAACAAATTTGCATTTCTCAAGATCTTAAATTCAACCGTCGTTAATTAACATATTTTTTATTGATTTCCATTATAATCACTGAAATTTGGATCTGCAAAGATTGCAATATTTAAAATTCGAATCGTAGGAAAATGGAGGTATTTTCAAAATACCGGAATAGAAATTTTACCTACGAGAAGAGGAGATCGAGTTTAACGAAGTACCAAGCACGATGGCTTCCATTGTTCTCCAAATTAATCCCCGATCTGTCGCTGCCCGCCAACCATCAACCGAAACGACTAAATCGAAGTATTTTCCCTGTCCTTTCGTAATTGGCTCGAACCTATCTACAACCTACCACGAACTAGATACATCTGGAAAGGAAGAGGAACATTGCGGTTATCGGTCGTGGTTTCAACAAAATGGCGAAAACTGTCTCATCTCTCTTTCAATCCTTCCATTAATTCTCCAACACCTGGTTTCGCAATCCCTGCTCACTCGACATCTCCTCCTGGTGTCCCGACGAACGGAGGAAAGGTTTCGAGTTCAACTCGCGCGATTTCTCGAGCGCAAGGGGGCGCAAGGGGCGAAGAGAGAGAGAGAGAGAGAGAGAGAGAAAAAAATAAGCGAGATGCATTTAACAGTTCCCAGTCGTTCTCGCGATAAATCATTAGCGATTGGTGGAAGGAATATCGCTCGGTATAATATATTATCGTCACTCGGCCCATAATTTAGACTCGCGGAAGAACGGTCGACGCGGCGCAATTAAAATAGTAATAATTTATTATCTTGCTTCGCGGCGACTCGTGTTTACCCGCGAACGCGGTCGGTGTGCGCTTCACGGGGGGAGGGAAACAATATCCTCTATCGTTGGGTGTAATTGAAAGAACGAGGGAAGGATTGTTGGAGAAAAATTTCGATTGGGGGTTGGAGAAGGATTGGGGTGAAGGAAGGGGAGTCGAGAAGGTGCTTTCGGTCTTTAAGGGTGATCTAGTGCTTTTTGGAGTTTGATTAATTAGAGGATTTTTGTGGAAAAATTAAAGTTTTTTTCGTTTGGCAAATATGATAACGCGTATTATAATTTAAATATTTTGTGTATCTTTTTTCTAAATGTTTAAATTAGCTCGTGTATTGCACGTTTTAGTAAGTAGGATTTGTATCGTTTAGAATTTTTATAATTATTTTTGATTATCGATTAGTTAATTATTTATTGATATTTATAACGATTGAATTGGTTATTCAAGAAATTTCATTACGCTTTGACGAAGCGTATTCTGGAATAAATATTTTACAATTCTTGTGTAAAACTTGTTCAAAAAAACTGGATAAAGAACATGCTATTATTTTTCCTGCCGCTGCAGTAACATTATATACGTCTGTTTATTAATAAAACAATTTTCGACCATTAAGGAATTTTCGATGCTGTTCAAAAATAAATAATTTTTGGAGTAAATCATGTTATTAATAATTAATAAAAAATTGCAGCTACTGCAAATTTTATAAAAAAATCGGAATCGAATAATCAATGATCAATGATAAAAATACCGAATAATAATAGAAAGATAATAAATATATATATGAATTTTATAAAAATCAAATTAAATAAAGATTGAATATAATACTTAATTCTCTTTAAGTGAGATTAAAAAAACTGTATTAATTAAAAAATCACCTATTAAACTATTGAACTGTTCTAAAATTGTAAAACGGAATAAATTAGAACAGAAAGTCCACTTTCGATCTGTTTACTCTTCAAACATCGTTCTTCTTGTTTCCTGAAATATAATATATTCTGAATAACGCTTCAAAAATCATCAGATGGACAATTTTTCCTTTTTAATTCTTAATAACATGGTGATAACAGACCAATCCATTTCAAAATATCAGAAGGATCTACGATTAATGTAAACAAACTCGAAAAAATTAATTAGAACAAAGTTATTTAAAAAATAACAAAAATAAACGTAAAATCTTAAACAAAGTAAAATTCGCAAAGTATCCAATGATACTTACAATCTCGCAAATTCTTCAAATATAGATATTTTCATAAATCGTTACGCGTATTTTCACTTACGTAAATATTCTTTCAAAAAGCAACAGAGACAAGACGAGGAGGAGAGAGAGAGAGAGAGAGGAGGAAATAAGAAAACCTCGTTCCATTCGAAGAGACGAGTTATCTCGTCGCGGTTGTGGCGTGGCCGAATCCGACGGGCGCCGCGCATTGAAATCACCGTGGCGGGCCACCAACATAGCCGGAAATAGACGCTCGAAACCCGTCGCTTCGCCGGCCGACCGCCTTTCCGTTTATTTTCCAGAGAGAAACGCTCTCGTTCACGCGAACGACACGCAGCGCGCGAGTAATTTTCGTCGTCCCTTTGATCCTTACACGCCGAATTAATCATTAAGGGTTATTCCTCGACACGATTGCGCATAAAAGGATAAAAAATGTTTTTTATCGAGCCAAAGGTAACAAGGTAACAATGATGAAAGCTGTCGAGTTTTTTGCATATTCTAATTGCAAATCTGAATATGCAAATGATGCAATATGAAAATGAAAATTTGATTTTTTAACAGGAACGGCAGGTTAGAGATCATTTCATCTTTTTTAATTGATGAACATTAATATGGACTCACAAATCACGAAACGAAGTCAATCGAACAGTTCGAGTAATGGAACAAAAATGGCCGCAGAGCCTTTTGACGTCTTTTTATTAACGAGTGCAGCTATAGGAGTGATCGTTGAATGTGCTGCAAAATAAATAATAAATTCGTAGAAATGGAAGAAATTATATCGAATCTTTGACGAAAATGTGGACGCGGCCGGATTAATCTCAACTCTCGTTAAAAATCCATAAATAGTTACTTCTGTAATATTATAAGAGGAAAGGAGATTGTACATATAGTTCTTGGGAGGTCGATTTTATAGTTCTCGGCCGGAATGACAAATTAATTCAAATGTCTCCCCGCTTGATTTCCATCGCGTTTAAATGAATATTTATATCGACATCTTGCGTGAAGTTATGCGGGATTATGTGAAAGTTATGCGAAGTTGCGTGAAGTTATGTGAAAATCTCTCTCTCTCTGATGCGGTTGATTTGGCTCTCTGATGGTTCCATTGATTCCATTGGCTAGGAGGGAGGGGGAAGTGCCGGTTGAATTTTATAGGCAGAAGTGTTAGATTCGATGTTCGGTGTGAAGTAATGGGTATGTGTGAAGTACTCATTTACATTCAGAAATTATTATAACGTACCGTGTAATTATATGTTCCTGTACGACTTAAGAATTCAAATAACTACTTAAATGCTCATGTTTTTTTTTTTTTTTTAAATTTTGTTTTATTTTTGTTTTATTATTATTGTACTACTGTATTTTATTATTACGTATTATCATATTAATAGTAAACAGTCGGTAGTCAAAATTTTAAAAGAATTAACAACAATGCCGTGCACATATCTGTCATAAATCGGATTGGACCGATAGACATTTGGGATAAGTAAATGTTTGTCATAATTACAAGATAAATTTAACGCTTAAATAGTAAAGAAAATTAAATTACATTATGTAGTTTATTTTAAACGTATTATTATTTTGTTTTTACGTGTGTATTTCTATTTTATTCGATTCTTTTAAATAATTATTCTTGAACAAAAGAGACATGGATAATCGAAAATAAATTAAAAAAAATATATTAATTAAAGTTATTGTAGCAAGTAATGACACATTTTCTAAAAATCTAGCCATATATTTAAAAAAGACCAAAAACATTTATAAATATACCAATTACTTTCTTCAAAATTCTTTACAAAATGCAAATTAATTAGAATATCCTATCCGATTTCATCATATCTCAATATTAACATTGTAATAGTTCCGCAATCTTTCGAGTTTCAAAAGTTCACGAACTTTGATAATTTACACAAAAAAAAAAAAAAAAAGAAATATCATCAACAACATATAAATCCAATTACTCACATTATCCTTTCCTCCACCTTCATACCACCATATCCAAAAAAGTCCCAAACCTCAAAACAGTGTTGCCAGTAATTACGCAGAAAGAAATTCAATCAAATTCGAAATCGAGCATATCTGAACAATGACAGAGAAAAGCACTGTGTAACGCGATGTTCGAATAAAACGCGAGTGGCGGCGCGATGGTCGCGCGTCCACATTGCGTCCCAAGCGAT
>NW_006263418.1:110508-117046 GCF_000469605.1 Apis dorsata
ACGAAATCCGAAATTAGTCGAGTCGTGTGTTTTTCGACGACTCGAAATGTAATCCAGTTATCGTTGGGTGATCAGGCTCCATTAAAACGGCCCCGACTACTTTCTCTATCTGAAACGATCGACCGTTTAATGGACACCCCGAGTGGCGGGTTTCGGCCCGACTCCCCCTTCTCCCCTTCTCTCTCTCTCTCCCTCCCTCTCCCTCTCTCTCTCTCTTTCCTCGTCTCTCGATTTGCGTCGATTCAATTAAAAATGAGGGCGTCCATTCTTCGACTCGCGTACGGCGTTAATTGACGTGACGACCGTGATCATCGGTTCCACGAGAGAGAGAGAGAGAGAGAGAGAGAGAGAGAAAGAAAAAGAGAGAAAGAGAGAGAGAGAGAGAGATAGTTGGGCTCGGGACAGGAGGTTTCCCGAGCGTTGCTGGAATACCGGCTGAAAATTATAGCCCCCGTCGCGGATTTCGACAAGTCTTCCTCCGTGGAAAAGGCTTCTTTGTTTCGCACACGATGAACTCCTGATTCTGAACTTCTTTTTCTTTTTTTCCTTTTCTTTTTTCGCCGTTTCGGTGTTTTATACGAGAGGAGCGATAAAGCGTCGTGTGTATGCCGTTTGTAATGGTCACGGTGAGGGAGATTGGTGTTTTTGATAATGACGAGGAAGGGGTTGGGGATATTTTTTTTTTTTTTTTTTTTTTAATCGGCGGTGGTGATTTTGTATGCAGATTGAGAGAAATTCTGGAAAAGGAATTCTCCCAGGTGTGGCTTGTCCGGTTTCGGTTTTTATTCAACTTTGGTTTTATAAATTTGATCGGGTGTAATTGCTCGACGCTACGCTGGTGTTATGTAGTTGGATGGAAATCGAATTGCAAGATAGGTCCTGTTAATAATTATACGTATACGTATATGCAATTTATTAATGCTTCATATTTATGTATTTTTCTTATCTGTAATAGATGGTTGTTTTTTATGTTTATTGTATATTATTTAACTTAACTTAAGAATCTGAATGATCACTAATGAAAATTGTTAAATAGTGGTTGTAATAGGATATAGTGATACGAGTTACAACTGAGAGATAGAAAACCCTTAAAAAAGATTACATTCATATATCGTTGATGGTAAAAATAGTAAAATAAATATTTTATATTCTTATCAATTACAAAGTGCATATCAAGGAGCTTCTCAATAGTATCAGTATCTTCTTGATAACAGTCTTAATATATAAAATTTTACGCTACTCTGCTCGAAACGAGAAAGATAAATAAACAAAATAAGGAAACATTTTTTTTTTTTTCTTTTTTAACTTTATCTGTGAAGTTGAATGCACAACTTTACGAATAATAAAATACGTTTATATTTTTATTATACTATTTTGTTACAAGTACTTATTCAAACTTCGACGTCAAGCACTTAAACAATTTAAAAATGGTGTAAGCGTATTTTTACAAACACAAGATAATTATAAAAAATGATAATCGAAGAATAGTATTTATCTATGAATTTTCAAATTTTCATGAATTCATATGAAAATCGTAGAAGGAAAAAATTGGAAAGTTTCAAATTATTAATTCTTATAGGAGATTTAAATTTTAAAATTGAACTTTATCGAATTATTATAAATATAAAAGATAAAGATAAAACTCAACGAAAGCCTAATCCAATAGTTAAAAATTGGAAACGTCATTTTTCAAAATAAAAGCGTAGATATTTCTTCCAATACATATTTTAAAACTAATATTTTATTCGATTCACGATACTTCTTAGAACACGATGGCGCCAATTTTAAATTTTCACAAGTTTGTCTACGATTTTAGCATTCACACTTCTTCCAATTTCATTCTATCACAACTATTTTTCAAAACTAAAATATAATCTCTCCGAAGCACACGTTTAAAAGTTAATACTTTATTTTCATTCGCTTTCGTCTTTCGTATTTTTCGAGAAACACAATGGCGCCAATTTTAAATTTCCACGAGTGCAAGATAATTCCAATGTCCACAATTTTTCCAACTCGATTTAAAATGGGATTCGAGCACTCGAATCGCTCGTAAATTTCTATCATCGTTAATTAAATATCTATATGTGAAAAAACTCGAAGTCGTTACGAACTTTTTTACCGTCGGTCGTTACTAGTCGAAATAATGCTGTTTCCACACCACGCGCCAATTTTTAATCATCGTAAATTTGCGTTTATTGCGTGATATTTTGCTTACCTTTTTTTTTTTTTTTTTTTTAATATCTCGTTCCTTCCATGAACTCGAACTGGTTGTGATGCATTTTGCATTTGATTCGAGCTCTCTTTCCTCGCTATCCCCTTATCTTATCTTCCAGTCTTCCGACCGTCTCTTCTACAAGAATTCGGGAAATTGTTTGCTAAAGCGTGCTTATGAGGTAATATCTTGGGTAAAATTGATACGATTGACATTTTTCCCCCCCTCCGTATTTTCGATATTAAGATTCGTTTGGAACATTCATGGGAAATTCTCGTGTTCGATGTAAATTATGCACTTCGAACATTTGTTTTTTAATAAAAATATCAACTTTGTGTACTTTTCTTATCGTGTGATGTACCTGATGAAGAATAACATTTCTCCGTATCTTTCGATGATTAATGTATCTAATTTTTCTTTCCATTTTAGAGTGAATAACAACAATTCATTGAAACATTTTTAAACTGGATTCTTCATAAATTAATAATGCAATATTCTATTTTTATTTTATTTCAAAGTTAAAATTTATCGTCTAATCGTTCTAGTTTAAATCATTGAAATGGTTATAAGTATTTTTTTGAAATCTATCAAGTTTCACTCTTATAATTTTTACACATGCCTTCTTTTTTTAATTACTTAAGTTTTATCTTGTTATTATTAACCTTTAGAATTATATCAAGTATAGCTCGATATCACATTTCTTATACCAACTCCAATGTTTTTTTTTTTTTCAAATACTTTGTAATATTTTATACAATATTTTATGGAGACCCTCTTTTTAGATTCTTTTTGTAAATAAATTAAAGAGTTGTTGCTAGGTAAATAAAAAAAAAATTAAACAGTGCATAAATAGAATCTTAAAAAATGTTTTATATTTATCGAATCTCATTCGAATGATTACAATTCTTATTCTAATTAATTTCAATTACTCTGAAAAATAAAATTCGGTTCGAAATACAACTATTACACAAGGAATACCTAATATTCACTTAAATATCCACGAAATATATCCTTTAAAATAAGGGTATACAAACTAATTTGACAACATAAACGAACCCGTTCTTATTATCTCAAGACCTTACCGGACGTGTATTTCACCAACTTCGCCTCCCCCCTCGAAAATAAAAGACCCTCGAAAATAACTAGTAGAACTAATACGCTTAATGCTCGTGCAAATTACACCGTAGCTTCGAATCGTCGCCGACATTCCCCTCCTTTATCCTACGTGCGTCGAAATACACACAGGCATGGAAACGGTGTGTATAGCGTTCCGCTGCGAATATTTACTACCTACGATACCGTGCATCAAAACGACCTTCCCCGCTAATAAGCACAATCGGTAATGAAGGGTTGACTCCGACAGTTGATTAAGAATTCCTTAAGGTTTCGTGCCTGGCTCGCTCCCTTTCCAAGCACCCTAATCTGCTATTCATAAAGCGGCCGAAAAGAAGGAGGAAGGAGGGGGAGAAAGAATAGGACCAAGGGGAGGTGGAAAGGGGAGGGAGGATGCTTCTGCAACCACGAACGATAATTGCACGAAGGATTGTAAGAAAATAAGCCCGATCTGTGTATACTATAACTGTGTAACGTGATTATTATGTGTATCGATATATCTCGCTTTTCCACAGGAAAAATCGCAACAGGATATATTTGCATAAAACGTTTGTTGACAATCCCTTCCCTGGCTTTTATAATAAAACGTTTCTTTACGCTCTCCGTTCACCAACGGCTGAAGATTCGGCTTTGGCACGAGCCACCACCACCCTTAATCTCGTATTCATAAAGCTCGAACTCGTTCCTCCCCTTCTCCTCCTCGCTTCTCTTATTCCGCACGCTTTCGCTCCCCCTCCATTTTCGTTTTTTCGATTTGCATTTTCGAGAAAGCTCGCGGAGGAAGTTCGAGGAGGAGGAGGAGAAGCAGGGCCCCTCACTTCCAATAGAAATAGATACGCGGAACCGGCCTCTCAACGAAAGTTGGCTCGTGCAAGCGATGACAGCACCATGCCGCTTATTATCATAAGGCATTGACGCAACACGTGGCGGGCACGCGGTCCGATTTGTCGCCACGTTTTCACGCGATCAATGGGATTCCGTCGGTGGAGAGCTGCGAAAGGGTTAGGGGTGCGTCAATTTCGATGCGATTTTATTTAAATGAAGCGGTTCGGAAAGATTTTGCGTGAAAATATTTATATCCAATCTTTTTTTTTTGTTAATGATTTCGAATTTTTTATCGATTATATAAAGGTAAAATATATGAATATTCATAATAGCATTAGATTAAAATGATTGTTTATGTATATATAAGATTCTGCAATATAAGTTTCATTAAGGAACTAAATGGAAGAATATAAAAACCTGTATTAATGAAGAAGCAATGAATTTCATGTGACAAGATCATTAATTTGTTAGAAAGTTTTATCTTTTATTTTCAATCAATTTCTACTTTTTCTTTTTTTTTTTAGAAAATTGAATTTAACAAATTCAAAAAATTTCACAGCAAGAATAGGAAAATTGTTGAAAATATATTCTTTTTGTGTTTTTGGATTACATGTGCTAAGATATTTGGACAAGTGGTCTCTCGTGAAATTTATATATTTATTGTTTCGTAGGAATAATTTCCAAAAAACTTATTGTCTAGTGAGAATTATTATACAAAATCATCTCATCTCAAGTCACGTAATATCATTAAATATCAAATAATTTGATAAAAATTAAAATTTATTTCAACATTTCGAATAAATGAGGGTTCATTCTTGGAGAAAATTTTTACACGTTTTGATTTTTCAAAATTGATCGTTAAAAACATCGGGTGAAATACGATACGATATTATCGTTTTCTCAGTTTTAAAAGCGAAAATCTCGAAATCGATTCGACTCGAGTCAGTTTTTTGGGGAAGTGACTTCAATTCACTTCAGTTTTGGGCTATAAATATATCTTGTATTAAACGCATTGACTCCGAGTGTCCGGTATCGTAAAATTTCGCTATAAAATCGGAGGGGCTTTCTGTGAATCGAGGACAATTATGAAGGACCCGAAAATGGTCCGGGACCAGTAAAACAGGTATACGATCAACACAGGCTTTCGTTCAAATTATTTTTCAAGCCTTTTTTCGAATCACTCTACGTTTCAACCTTATATCGTGTATATACGTATGTATACGTATGTATATGTACGAGCAAAACTGTCGTGAGAACAAAAAAAGAATAATTGTTTTCGGCACTAAATCACTACTTTAATTGCTTTAATTATACCCTAGCCGTTGATTAACCCGAAACTGGTCCCGCACCAATTGGTAACCGAAAGAATAAGTGGTACCTGTAATTTTTATCTCACTACTTAAGAAATTCTATAATGTATCTTGATTATATGGATAAGGTTTAATGTTGTTTCAAGAATAACTTTGTATCAATATAATATTTCTAGGAACACTCTTGATAGAAAGCTGCGCCGAATTTCGTAACTTTTTAACGATTTTAAACAGTATCGTATTTTTTATTCGCTTGAAAAAAGAAAATCTTTTTTTTTTACGAAATTTATCGAGTTGGATATCATTATTTGAATTCCTGACAGTTTAAGGGAATGTATTATCAGCACGTTAAAAAAATATTTATGATAAATGAAATTGGTATTACATTTTAATTTAGAAAATTACTAATATTGTAATTTAACAATATTTTAAGTAATTTGACACAATTAAACATTGTTTAACAGACATTAATATTCTAAAATTATTTGAAAAATAACCTTTCTGAAATAATAAAAATATTTCACGACATATTATACTTCAAAAATAAATCAACTTTTTATTTCCTATTAATTTTCATCAAAATAATTAATTCCTCAACATCAAATATTTATATTATATTAATATATTAATACTATTTTCATAAATTAATCCATCATTATCATCATATATTTCTCGTTTATCCAATATTCACCTCGAATATTCGCAATAAACATCACTCGAAATAGATTAATAATCAACTTATTCGAAACAATCATTTTCAAATCATTCATTTCGTACTCGAAATAAATTCAACAACAACAAAACAAAATCGAAAATAAAATATCGAAGATCCCGCGCCCCGAAAAACCCGATCGACTTTCCAACCAAACATCTACCTGGCCGAAGCAGCGCCTTCTTTACGATACCACCGCGTGGAGAGTGGCCGTGTTAGCAACGAGGGAGAGCCATGAATATGACTGAGACCCAGTATTAGGTGCCTTTATGTCGGCACAATACCGTTTATTATCATAATCTATTATCGCGGCTTACGTGAACGTGGCCGGGCTCCGTTACTAACGCGAAACCGGGGTTGCAGCCG
>NW_006263418.1:117273-118000 GCF_000469605.1 Apis dorsata
GATTTCCACCTCGCAGCTTCGGATTCGGTGATTTTGATCGGTCCATTTCTGCGGGAGAAGAAGAAAGAAAGAAAGAGAAGAAGGGAAGAGGATTTTTCCTCTTTCCTCGCCGTTTGTTTGCCAAAGTTTGACGATGTTTGCGCAGAGATACAGTAATTTTCGAGCTGGAATTGGAAAGTCGGAGATGTGAAATCGTAGGATGAGCATTACTTTGGATTCTTGATCGTTTAATCGTGGTTAATTGATCTCCACGCGTTATTGATAATTTCTTAATTGATGCTTAATGTTATATTAATTCTTCTGATATAAATAAAACAGTTTCTTAACTAACTTAAAATTCCTTGCGATTCTTTTTATTTTAATTTTCTTCTATCGTATTTACTATATATATATTTCTATTATAATATCAAAACTCACATTTACGAAAAAAAGAAAAAAAAAAAAAGAAAAAAATTTCGAATATAATTCTTGAAAAGTATCTTACCTAATATCTCGGNNNNTCTTAATTGATGTTTAATATTATATTAACTTCTGATATAAATAAAGCAGTTTCTTAATTAACTTAAAATTCCTTGCGATTCTTTTTATTCTAATTATCTTCTATCGTATTTACTATATATATATATTTCTATTATAATATCAAAACTCACATTTACGAAAAAATAAAAAAAAAAAAGAAAAAAATTTCGAATATAATTCTTGAAAAGTATCTTACCTAATATCTCGG
>NW_006263418.1:118007-122148 GCF_000469605.1 Apis dorsata
GATAATTTTTTAATTGATGCTTAATATTATATTAACTCTTCTGATATAAATAAAACAGTTTCTTAACTAACTTAAAATTCCTTGTGATTCTTTTTATTCTAATTATCTTCTATCGTATTTACTATATATATATTTCTATTATAATATCAAAACTCACATTTACAAAAAAAAGAAAAAAAAAAAAGAAAAAAATTTCGAATATAATTCTTGAAAAGTATCTTACTTAATATCTCGGATAATTCAGAAATAAAAATACAAAGGCTAATTTATCGATCGATATCTAGTAATTAGAAAGATATTTATCGCCGCGATAAAAAGATTCCGGGAACCTACCAAGCCTGCCATTCGTTAATTCCACCAGCCTCATGATTTATCGTCTCGTGTTTATTTAGCACGTGGGAGGTCCGCGGAGGTGTCGTTCAAAATATTCAATGCAAATTAATATTTTAAGCCGCGGGCTGTCCCGCAGTTCGTGTCGATGCTCGAACGTATCGCCGTTGTATATTCGGTTTTTAAGCATCGCCCGTTTTTTAATACGCGTCCCCGCGACGGCTGGTGGGACGTTCTACCGGAAAAAATTACGCCTCTCGATCATAAATGCCAGCCGAATGACCGTTAAACCGAAGATGTACACAGTATTGGGCATTCCGTTTGTTTCTTTTTTTCTTTTTCTTTTTCTGTTTTTTCTTTTTTTCTTTTTTTTTTTTTTTTCTGTTCCACGAGTGTTAGTGTTAACGAGGAGTGGAAAGCAGCCCGGCTAATGATCTAATTTTTACGTGATTTTTATGCGTGCCGATTTATCACGCGGGACGTGTTCCAGTAATACACGCCGCTAAATCGTTCTCCAAGGAGATTTTGTTCGTTTATGCGTCGATGCGAGCTCGTAAAATCGAGATTTCACGATTATTCTCCTACCTAGTTGATTACATGCCCGCTTCCTTGTCTTTACGATTTTTCTCGTTGTTTACTCGTTGCATGTTAACGTGAATTCCTCCGTTGTTGGATTAATAAATTGTGTAACGGAGTCCAGTTTGCGCTTTCTTTATGAGGGTATTAAGCGGCGATGAGTTTCGTTCCATTTTAAATAAATTTTGTTATTATATATGATATCGTCCTTCGCTATGATATCGTCGTTAAGATTTAAGAAGGAGTTTCAAAAAATATAGGAACTTTTGATAAATCAAAATTAAATAATTAAATCATTGTATAATAATTTCATTTAATATTACTTCATTGCCATGTCATCTTTGAGATAGATTAAATATATCCTTTTAATTAAAAGAATTCAAATATGTTATTTTTTATACTCATTTTAATTAATTCGAACAGCAAACGGAAACTTCAATATCATAGAGAATTATTTATTGTATATAATCTTTATCGATATTCATGTTAGACCAAATAGTTAGATAATATCGAAGAGATAAGAAATAAATCTAGACAAGCAAAATGTTTTTTGTTCTATATATCGCTGTATACATTATTGTTATAATGTTAAAATCAATTAAACTTAACTGAATTTCAATACGTTTACATTATACAGCATATTCTATTCATTTGAAATAAATAGGGTAATTAAATAATTATATACAAAAATTCAACAGTTCATAATAAAATTCTTGAGATCTTTGAACGAATATAATATATTCTTTTCCCACAATTGATTAAAATTTTATTCTAAATGGCCGATAAATGGTAATTCAATTCGATCGTACGTCAATTTTCCACTACGATTCTTTATCCGAATTGGGAGTTAATTATTCGTAACGAATCTTAAGGAGCCTTCCTTTATCCTCTAATATCGTTGCTGAATCCTCCCCTCCCCTCCTCATGAGTGATGTTCCCCGAATACGCGTGTGTTTTATTCGTTTGATTAATATAAATCGGTCGCGCTAATGGCGCTGGGCAGTCGTATAAATGCAGGAATTAAATACCGCTTAGCATTCTTCAAATCGGGTCTACCTACGATTATGCTCTTATCTCGCTCCTCAACGTTGCTCGTGGAACGTTGAAGAGGGAGGAACGAGCGTCCACGTTGCGGTATTATCTCTAATACGCCATGATTTCGCGCGAGGACTTCCTTTGCTCTTTTGTCGTAGATTAGTCGCGTGATTTTTATATCGAGAAGATGTTGTTGAACGTTTTGCTTTCGATACTTGGAGCGGATAATTATGATAATTCGAAGCGAAGTTCGAATGCGCGAGTGTCGAATGAAATTTTTAAAGGAAGAGGAGCATTTGGGAGAAAATTTTTTTTTTTTATATTCTTTGGATAAGGAAGGTTTTGTTTGCAAGGAAAATTTTTTAACATCTACTTTTTGGACGAAAAAAAAAAAGAGGAGAATGGATTCAGGGTCGAGGTTTATTAATATTATGATAGCGATTCGGATCTTCTCTAAGAGAGGGAGAGACTTCGATGCACAGCGAAGGTCTTCAAAGGTGTTTCATCGACGTTAGATAGACATCATGGCGTAAATTCTTCTTAGAAGTCCTAATAAAGGTTATCTCTGAATCTGGAAATCTTGACGAACGATGAAAGTGTAAGTTTTAGAAATCTCAAGATTGTTTTTATTAAATTTAACAGGGAAGAAAGAAAGATGAATCTTTAAATGTATGTTTTATTGAAATTGATGAGATTAACCGATTCTTGCAAGAAATTAAAGATTATAAAGATTTATTTCCCTTATGAGAAGTTTATGAAAACGTGATATGAAATATTTGCAACAACGTTCAATCGTGAAAATCATTATAATAAAACAATATTTCTGGTATTGCATGTTCGCAACTTGTCGCAGAGATATTTATCTAAATTTCCTTATAGAATTAGATGTAATTATGTAAAAGTGTTCAGATAATTAGATTTTAATATTATTAGAGAAATTTTACAAGTCACCACTCACAAACACTTCCTAGTCCTAATAACTTACCTTGCATAACTCTAACAAGTTTCTTAATGAAACAAGTAAATTTTGCAAGTCTCCTGATTATCTTATTCCAAGCAAAAAAAAAAAAAAAAAAAAAATTATAAAAATTATTTCCGCAACAAAAATTCAAAACTCATAACCGTTAGTCAATTCGTTACAAGATCTACATTTAAAAGACTTCATTGTGAAATTCAAATCAACTTGTCACTCATCGATCCGCCATTGCGATATTATTATTAATCGAGCAAAAAGATTCTGGCTTACCTTATATTCGAATCAATTCCAATGAAATTTATTCCATCGAAAAACTATTAAAAAATCGTCGAGTAAAAAAAAAAAAAAATCCTACATATCTCAAATTCAAAAATTAAATAACGAAACAACATTCTTACGTAATGACCAAGCTTCCACGTTCGAATTCCTCGATGCGCAACAACGGCCGCAAAATTCACGTGCGAACGCATGGCGATCAAGTATCCGCGACACGTTTACGAAAGGGAACTTCTTCATTAGACCCATTCCATTCCGCGCACGTGCAATTACATTTATCGCGGCGTTGATCTCACGCAATATCCCCTCCCTCTTCTGTCAACATTAACACGAAAACGCATGGCGATCGCGACGTGGATGACGCCAATGCATACCGAAGCGACATCTCGGAAGAGACGTGGCTATATACGTAAAATTTTTCCGATCGTAAAGATTGGCCAACAAGCTCCACCGATTTGATTCATTGTGTGCGTCCCTTCCTCCTGCGAGGAAGGTATTTATTTTATTTGATAATTACCGCGAGCGGTCGTGCGAGAACCAGCTCGGGCGAACGGTGGTCATTAGTGGCTTAATTATATCTCGCGAGGCGATTATTCCGACATTTTTTTCTATACCATACTATATACACGTATACGTAATATTGGACACAGTGTGTATGTATATGTATATATATACATATGTATATATGTATGTACATATATATATATATATATATATATATATATATAGTTGGCGATGTCGGATGAGAGAGGNAAAGGGTGACGGGTGAGGCGAATACGAGCGTTGGTAGACTATAAAGGCCATCCTTGGACAGACCCTCGTAAAAACGCACTTTGTTGCCTCCTTAAATCCTGATAATTCCACGCTTCGCCTCTACCCGCCGATTACGCCGTAATCGCGTTTCGCCGGGCTTCCCACTGAGACTTTTTTTTCGTTACGAAGCGTCTC
>NW_006263418.1:122385-124642 GCF_000469605.1 Apis dorsata
AATTGCGAAGCTTTTGTCTTCGAACGATTTCGATCGCGCGTGAACCGTATGCGGATAAGTATCGGATATCTGAGGATGGAATTTTAATGGATCGTCTCGAAATGTCGATAATTTTCGAATATTTCGAACGAAGGGGTAGGAATTCGATAGTTTTCGAAGCTCTGAATCGATGGCGCCACCAGTGGACACGTATGCGCGCGCAGCTTCTCGGTGGACGAAGCTTCGAACGATCGAAGAACGAAAATAACAATTAGGTTAAGCGAGTACTATAATAATAATTGATTGTTGAATTAATCGAAATTTAATTCAATCGATTCAATGATGTTAATTAAGCTTTATGATTCATTATTTTAAAAATTTCCACACAAATTTTATTCTCTTGGAAGAAATGAAAATATGGTATTGCGTAGATATGGATCTATAAAAAATTTCATCAAAAGTTTTAATAAAAACATGATGAAAATGTAAAAGAAACTGTGATGAAATTGTAAAGTAAAATTTCACATAAATCAATCGTTGACATTATACAGTAAAATAAAATACATACATACATAATAATTCATGTATTATAATAAATTTTTAAATTTAAATTTTTTGCGTCTATGTAAAATTTAAATCACTGTATATTTTTTTTACGCAAAATCTTTGCAACTTATAGCACTAATAATATCTTATTTTACAAATTATATAAAAATAATAACTGTAATGATCATTAAAATTTTAATTATCAATTATTTCTATATTTATAATTTTTAAAGATAAAAGGAATTGAAACGTTTGAAATAAATAGATCGAGAAAAGAGAATGAGTAGTGAGAAAGGAATGCAAAATGTTCTAATGATGTCAGTATACCTGTTCTTACGTCAGATTATATTGTTTAAATTAATAAGATTTATGCTAATATGTTTCTGAATTATGTTATTTTACGACACTATTATTTATTAATTCGTGGAATAGTAATTTTATATCTACGTACATTGTTCCAATCCTACGACAGAGAATTATTTGCATACAAAAAGGGATAACAAACGATATAAAAAATCTAAAAGAAAAAAACATCGTCAATATCTTTTTCTTCGGTAAATAAAAATTATTATATCTATTTCGATAATTTCTCAAATCTTCATCCACCAGCCATAATTCAAAAATATATCGTAATACAATTTGACGATAGTTAATAATTGCTTGACGGACTAATCCTCGCAGAATTAACTGAGAACGAATTCAAAGAAACGAATTCCACGAGGTTTAATCCTCGTGGAAAGTCGTCCTCACGCTGCGATTTGCATTTGTAAACGCGGCTTAAACCGCGAGTGCACGTTTTCCGGGTTCAACCGGTTGTGCCTCTCCCTTTTGTCGCGTTATTAGCTTCCTATTGTGGCCTAATATCCGAACTGTGGCGATGCGCAAGCTTCTCGATGCGACGAATGAGATTTAATAAGTCGAAGGGGGATTAAAAAGAAAAATTATTTATTCTCACAAAAGTAAGAAAGATTACACTTAAGATGAAAATGTGGTTCGATATTTCGTTCTCTATCGAGATGAACGATTCAATATTTGATCTTCGTTGATTTGTATTTCGTTAAATATTGATATAGAAATAATCAGAAAAAAATATATTGTTAATATAAAAGGAACTTTCGTATTAAAAGTTCAATATTTAATTCAATTATCTAATTAAGATAGTTTTCAATATTTGTTAATTTGTACTTTTGTTAAAAATGTTTCAAACTAAATATGCCATTATTATACGTATTGTTATAAAAATTCGTTAATCTGGAAGATTTTACTCTTTTAATTTCTATAATTATTTTAAATATTTCAAACTGTGAATAATAATGAATAAAATAAAAAAGAATTATTTATTCTTGCAAATTGAATATAAACGAAGATTATATCCGAGAGGTGGATAATCAATATTGAAAATTCACTTTAATTAATTCCATCAATCCTTGAATTTGAATTCTATAAATATTTATTTATTATTTAATACGTTAAAGTTGTCAATCAACAATCTCATACTCGCCGTGATTTTTACGCGTTTAACATTCAAATTACATCGAGCAACGTTCCATACAAGAAGGTCTTTCCAATTACGCGTATCTCTAATTGTAATCTTAAAAAACGCGATAATTTAACACTTTTTCTCTCCTCTCTCTCCTCTTCTTTCTTTCTTTCTTTTTTTTTCTTTTTTTCTCTCCTCCTTTTCCCTTTCAATATTCAACAAAACGAAAAAAAAAAAAAAAAAGAGATCACC
>NW_006263418.1:124843-127175 GCF_000469605.1 Apis dorsata
ACCGCGTTCTCGATACGCAGGAATGCATAATCGGAAAACAAGATTTGCCCCGTGGTTCCGTCATTAAGGTAATTACATTTTGTATCCGTCGGAATTACAGTGATCCCAGAACTGGAATAGAAGCAACGAGGGGGAGCGGAAAAAATAGGACGATAAAAAAGCTAAGGCCCCTTTCTTTCTCGGCCGTTCATTTTAATTGCATCTTTCGAATGCTCTTCTAATTTTTACGCGTGCGCCGCGCATACGGAAAATTAAAGGTCGCGGCGCTCCGGCCTCGATTTTAATTGGAACGATCGTCGTTCCACGCTTTAGAACTGACGAAACCCGTCACAATATTGCCTCTGTCTCTGTCGGATCATTCCACTCGGATGAACTCGTTATTCGGCAGTCGAGTAGTGGCGCCCTCTATCGAATCGATATACAAATAGTACGCCTCTCAAGAGAGAATTTGAAATATCGACGTCGAATAATTATAAATATATTATAACTGAAATTAATATAACGCTAAAATATCGGAAGAATTTGAAATATTAATTTTAAGGAATTTAAAACGATTGAATTCCAGCGCCATCTATTGATTCACTTTTAAGAAACAATAATATCAAGTTTTTCAACAATTTTTCTTCTCCTATATGTACTATATATTTTTCATAATCATATTTGATATATATATGAACCATGATGATTTACTAGCCATATAATTAATATCGTTTCAAATTTCCTCGTAGAGCACTCCGTATAGCTATATGTCCAAGTTCATCGCCGCGTTTCTTCAACGTCTCAAGAGAATGAGACGTCGAGGAATTTCGAGTCGAACTGTCTTTTTCGCGGAATTCGATTCGTGGAGGCTCGGCCAGGAGGAGGACGATTGAACCGAGATTCGCATTCTTGACACTCCGCGTCGCATAAACTGCAATTTGCGGGGCGTTTCAAGTGCGCGCCCCGTCCCTCCCGCCTTTTCTTTTGCCCGCCGAAAGTTCCGCCGCGTGCGCGCAATCGCTGTAGATCGCCCGCGATTTACGAAGTCGAGAAGTGGTTCTTGCCAAGGAGGATCGACGGATTTACAGCCACGAAGTGGGAAAAGTGTTTAGGAGGGTTCGTTATAAGCTAACTAACATAGTGTTGGTGTAAATGATAGGGAATTGTATATGAGTAAGTGAAGGTTTTTGTCGTGAATTTTGCAAACTTTTATTTCAATAAAATGAGTATAAATTTATATATAATAAAAATACTTAACGATTATAGATTAATAACAAAGATTATAAAAATAAGCTTGTTAATTATTAATATTTAAATATAATCTATTTGAGGAATGATTCTTTTTCAATTTTGATTATAAGATTTATATTTCTATTTAATTTATATTCTATTTAATATATTGTTTATTAATATATTATGCATATTTTCTTAAAGAAAATTTATATCGAATAAAAATTAATTATGAATCTTTAGAATGAAACTTTCGAACATAATTTTTTATTTGGATTATTTCTAATTTTTCGATTATATAAAACTCTATATGGATTTTTTAATTATTTGTAATGATATAGATGTTAAAAATTTTATAATGATCTGTTAGAATTTTCTATCAATAATTAACAACTTTATCATAAAGAAATCATAAAGTACAAAAATTAAAAAATTATAATATTTCCATTATTTTATTAATCAATTATAATTCTATCATCATATTTATATCATAATTTTTCAAACATTGCAATCTTTTATTTTATCTTTTTTCATTTATAATACTTTTACTTAATGATTTTCTTCCTAAGATCAAAAAGAATCCCTTTCAAAAGATTCTACACAAAATATTAATCACATATTTATTTATTTTTCTTTTTTTTTTACCACGATCAGAAGAATCAATTTTCCTCGCCCTAATAAAATCTCAGAAACGCTCAACAAAGAATCGTGACCCTGAAACCGCGAGCACGACACGAGCACCAAGCCCACTGCATGTTCTCTCAGCCATATTTCACGCGCGAGCAGACGAATAACAGTAACGTTTAATTCCCGTTGTTCAAATTCCAAAGGCAATTACGCCGATCTACCACGTATATATATACGTACTTATACGCAACAAGCTCGGGCCACATCGAAGTCACGCGAGCTCCACCATCGTTAGGTGTATCCAGTCCCGTTCAAACGCACGCAAAATCGTATTGTGTATTAATATACACAAATTCACAGTGAATTGATATTTCCTCGATCCACCCTTGAAAATCATGAACAATCGTTAACGTATCGATTTCTTTGTGTTGATTCTTTCCTTTCCTCTATTTTTTTTTTTTTTCTTTCAAATTTAATCCAGGTATACACACACCAG
>NW_006263418.1:127966-129184 GCF_000469605.1 Apis dorsata
CACGTGTACCAAGGGGGCTAAATTGGAGTCGGAGCGGCCTCTCGTCTAATAAATGTCTTGCAATCTCGGATATCCGGCAGCCGGACACGAGCAATTTATACGGGCCCCGGCCACGGGCCCCACGTACCTCGGGGAAAAAATTATTTGGATGTTTCGTTAGCGGTGTGATTGTTGCCTCCCTCCCCGAGATTGGTCGTGTTTTGGCCGGGAGTGATGGTCACGTGGTTGGTGTTGTTGGGTCGAGCTTGGGCCGAGTGATTGGGATGTAAATGATGTATGGTGTTTGAATATGGAATGAGATTGGTTACTTATTCCGTATGTATATAGCGATCTGTTAGTTGAATATTTATATTATTCGATTATACGGTGTGTAATATATTATGTCATGTAATTGGGTATCGCCTTTAACGCTGTGTGTAACTTAAAAGCGATACAGCAACGCGTAGGATAAATATAAACGTAAAAATTTGTTGTTAAAGGTGAAAGATTGCTAAAGATAACAATCCGTTAATGATTTTCATTTTTTATTTGTATCAGTTTTAACCGATTAAAAATAGTAATTTTTGTATTCTTCTTTGACTCTCGTTTTATTTACTTTTTTTTTATTAAATTTTGCAAAAATCTAAAAATAGTAAGAATTTTTTGAAATAATTTCTTACCAAAAAAAATTAACGATCGCAATTGTTCGTAATTGGGGAGAGGGGCACAAAATCAATTACGGAAATTATTTTAAAAAAATTCATATTTATAAATTGATATTTAAAAAAAGAATATTTTTATATTCTTAGATAAAATATAATGAAATCATAACGCAATTTTCATTTTCTATCGATTGGACTTACATTGTTATGATTCTTCCAATTAAGAAATGAAAGCATGAAATGAATTTGGACAGGTATTATGTAACTCGAGATGAGTGTAAGTTGTGACGGTACAAAGGCAAGTAATTAAAATTGTTTAACACTACGTTGATTTGATAGTTTCGTGAAAGTTGGGCGAATCTTACCTTCAAAATATTTTAACCGTGTGTAAGGCACAGATTAAGGTTCTGTTCAAGTCACAAACTGAATACAAAATCTTGACGACGGTGTAATACGCTGACGGCATTTAAATTCGACTCCATTATGACCAACTTCGGGTGCCAATCACCGAGGCACGAAGCCATATGTGAAAAGACACATCGTTCACAAAAAAAAAAAAAAAAAAAAAAAAAAAAAA
>NW_006263418.1:129341-130805 GCF_000469605.1 Apis dorsata
CGATTAAAACAAGCACACCGTGTAACGCGCATTTAATTTACTTCTACCTCGGCCTCGAGTCTTTTTTATACACGAGCCTTTCTTTACATTCGTACAAAATTGTTCGAGATTAAAAGCAAAAATTTATTAACGTCATCTTAAAAACCACGAAACATATGTTCATATTCATCTTAGACAAAATAAGTCAGAGATAAAAGAAGATATATCTTACAACGATCGAAATTGAACAATCGCATTTAACATATCACGTTACTTATTTTATCCAACCTAACCTATCGAATAATAATATTATTCGTTGCTTAGCATTCGAATTTCTCTCGAATCGTCAATTACAATTAATCAATTACACGGTTCATTTTAATCCAAAATAATAAATTTAAAAGAGAAAAGAATAAAATTAACAAATACATGTGCATATACAAAAACTATAGAAAAGGGGAATAAATTATATCCTCGATTGGCAAATGAAATTCATCTCCAGAAATCAATCTAATCGAGACGTCACAACACGCGCGATACGCTGATAAAAACCTAATCGAAGTCGATCCCATTTGTTTGTCGAAGACTCGATTCGAGTTCCCTTTGTCTCCTAATCCTTAATCCGCAATCAGGGCCCATTGTGCGCGGGCATCGGGAGCGCGAGCGTGCGCTAAGCAGGATTACGAGAGATTAAAATCATCAGGAAGAAGGAGGAGGATGTACGGAGGGGTGGCGCGCTGAGGGGAGGGGGCGAACGATCGGAGGAAGGCTCTTTGAGCGATACGATATTGTTGAAACTGCAATTTCTTACGGGATGCGTGTAAATGGAAGTTGATTAGAATTAATTACGACTATAGATATCGGTATTGTGTTCTAGAAACGAGAAAAATGTTATTATATCGCGTTATTTAGCGATAAAATCTCTCTCTCTCTCTCTCTCTCGTACTTTATTGGAGATTATCGTGAGATATATAGTATTCCAAAAAGGGTGTTTGACTAAGCGCTTTTAATCGTTCCTTTCGATTAAATCTATCGGATGTTAATTGTATTATTATTAATTGCTGCACGATAAGAGAAATTTGTGAAGATAAGTTTGGAAAATAAACTTCTGTTTGGATAATAATTTGAATTTCTATCGAAATTTAATTTTAGTTAATTTTTAGATTAAGAAGAATCATTTTACTTCACTTTTCCTCTGAATCTTTTGATTATTATTATTTGATTATTATTATTATTATTATATTTTTTATTATCTTTTGATTATTATTATATTTAATTAATATAAATATTGAAATTCTGCTTGGATAATAATGTGAATTTCTATCGAAATTTAATTTTAGTTAATTTTTAGATTAAGAAGAATCATTTTATCATTTTTCCTCTGAATCTTTTGATTATTATTATTATTATATTTAATTAACGTAAATATTGAAATTCTGCTTGGATAATAATGTGAATTTCTATCGAAATTTAATTTTAGTTAAT
>NW_006263418.1:131261-132976 GCF_000469605.1 Apis dorsata
TATTTTATCACTTTCCTCTGAATCTTTTTAATCTTTATAATTATTATTATTATTATATTTAATTAACGTAAATATTGAAATATCATAATTTCGTTATTTTATTATTTTCCCATCGTTACAATTGTTTCACCTTCGCTCGTTACAATATATATATATATTTATCAATTCTTGCATTCTTGTTTAAAGTTCGTACGCGCTATAATTGGAAAATCTAACTCCAATAATCCATCAGTATATGCTCACGTTGTACACGTGAGACACGTCTGTGAACGTTTTCCTTGCGGTCGCCTTGCCAAACAGTTCGACAAAGTCTCGCAAACTCGTTGCAATTACTTCATCAAACAATGAAACGCAATTCCCCCGTTTTCCCTGCAATTATCTCGTCGAACAAAAAGCTACGGTTGCTGGTTTCTATTGCCTCATCATGCAACAACAAGCTACAATTCCCTTATCCACGTCGTTAACTTCTCTCGCCGTCTATTTTCACCTATATTCCATTTCTTTCCTAACCGTTTCAGAAATATACTCCCCGACTTTTTCGCCTTGTTGTGTATCGCTTACAAATATACAAAGATACAGATATTATCCATCGAATAAATCACCATTTAGCAATATTATTCAATCGATATTTTTCCAAACTCTTTTTTTTTTTTTTTTTTTCATCGCTTGGCAACAATTATCGATGGATCAAGGCAGCCATCGTTTCGACGAAAAAGGAAATCTCGTCGAAACGTTGAATGAAATTATTTCTTATCTCGAAAACAGACTCGCTCTGACTTTTTAATAAATTAATTAATTAAATATTTGCGAAAAAAATATACGAGCAATTTTTTCATCCAATTTTTTTGACTCGTTTCTTCGTTTCATTATCGGTGTCTTAACTGACATTATCCATCAAAATATTTATAATTATATATAATTTATAATTACTCCATCAAAAATATCCTTCAAAATTAATTAATCGTTTAATTAATAATACGTTATTAAAAATTCTCGCAACGTGTTTTAAAAATATATTTAAAAAGAAAAAGGATCAGGGATCGAAAACGAAACTCCAGCTATATTTCGTTGCATTGTTCAAAACGATCCTGCCGGAAGATGGACGAGGCTGGGGCTCGGCGTGGAGGGGGAGAAGGATATTCAAATAAGTTGATTCGTTAGTCCCTCGGATTAATTTGCTACGACGGTATCGGATGTGCCTGCGCATTCATTAGGCGGACTGTCGCTGCTCTTCTTCGTGGTAGCTCTTGGTGGAGGAGGGGGGAGGACCGTTTGCTCTTCTACAGGTGTCCTGACGAGTTTCTGGGCCCCGATGACTAGACTATAATTCTACCGATTCGAAGCGTCGAAGGTGTTATTTTAAACGTTTTTGAAAACAAAAAAGAAAAAGAAAAAACACTTATAATATGTTCAAATTAATTTTTAAATTTGATAATAAAATAGGGAAAGATATATTATATTGCTATTTTACATTATTATTCTGCAATTTTAAAAATAATAATTTATACGTATCACATTTTATACGTTTTCACATTCTTCAAAAATGACAAAATAACAAGTACAATTACCAGCATCAAAAATAAATACAACAATAAAGAAATCGCAAAGATCCATTTCCACGAATTCATCTTCAGAGCCAGTATCCTCGTCTAAGCGTCCTGATCCTCTTCCATCCATTGGAATCAAATGAAAAGGAAAAAAAAAAAAAAAAAAAA
>NW_006263418.1:133203-164654 GCF_000469605.1 Apis dorsata
AAGAAAGGCAGAGGAAGTAAGGTCGAAGAGTTGCTCTCCCTTATCTGTATCTATAACATTTACGGCTTTGTTATTGGCGCGGGTATAAAAATGCTTGAAACGAACATCGCGGGTCGTGGCCCCGGCGTGTTAGTTCGTAACAGAGTGAGAGATCAGATCGTGGATAAGATGTGTCCGGCCGGTAGATAGCCATTGGGGCCCCTTCCATGTCACAACTGGTCTGCCACGTTTTGCATTGCGCTCGTTCTGCCACCAACCCCTCCAGCGATCCAAAGCCCCATGATTTTTCCATCCCGCTCGATCCATCGTCGTAATCGTTCAATCGTTTGCCCCCTTTTCGATATTTATATCGATATCGATCGATCGACGAGTTCCTTTAACTCGAAAATTTCCGAAAAGAGAACGAGTTTTTCGACTCGATTTGGAAAAAAGGGGGCTAATTTGGGTTCGATGGATGGAGTCGATGAGTTATTTGAAATAGATTAATATCGATTGTGGATGTGGATCGAGCATGATATTTCGTAGTTGAAGTTGAGTCCTTTATTTATTTATTTTGAATTGGTATCGACGAATTGAATTATTATTGTTGAATTGGAATAAAAAAATTCTGAGATAAGCAGTTTATGAGATTATGAATTTCTTAGGTGAATAATTTTTTGATATTTCATTTATGGATCAGTGTAAATTAATATAGAATTTTTAGAAATTGTGTTTTTAAATGAAGAGAATTATTTAGGAAAAGAATTCAATTTACTTATTTTGGTATGTTTGTTAAATATATATATGAGAATGTATAACTTGTTTATTAAAATGTATTTTATGAATTACAAGTATGAAACTCGAATAATACAATGTATGATTATATGATTATATTCTCAACTATTATCTACATTACATTCCTTAAAATATTTTATTATTAATTAGATATGAAAAAGAAACTTTCTTGATGCTCTAAAATAATTTTCGTTTTTCTAATCATTCTAACTCTATTCCTCATTATCAATTCTATATTTTTAACCTATACGTGATTTGTTTCTCAAATAAAAATTTCTCTTCGAACATACTTCTAACAATAGTAGAATGAATAATTTAGCTAATTTTTATTCAACTAAGACACGAATGAAAATACATTATACATTCTCGAACATACATATTTCATTCGACTACAATTACAGTTTAACAATATCAACGCTAAAAATTTAATATATATAACGCACAAATATCCTAATCTGAAATAAATTAAAACTAATAATTATAGAATTCTTTCCTGCACCTAATATCTCTGACAAAAAAAAGAAAAGAAAGTTTACGCTTTCTTCTTATCTAAATATTGGATCGAACAAGAACGAAACGTTTGAACTTTTTACGACAACCTTGTCAGAAGACAGCGACCTCTTAATGACGTAGCGTGAATTTGGTGTGGGCGCTGCTTGCTCCCGCTCTTTCTCTCTCTCTCTCTCTCTCTTTCTCTTCCTTTTTTTTCTCTCCACCTATGTCCATCTTTCTTTCTTCATCGTTCTCCCGCCACACCTCGCATATTTGGCGCGTGATGTCGCGACCAGATTGGTTCGACATGCTGTACGAATGTAAAGGTCGAAGCCGTGAAAGAATATGCCGGGGAGGACATCGAGCGGATTCTTAAGCCGATGGCGAGAAGAATCGAGACGAAGCGGATGTAAAATAGCGCTTCCTCGTTTTCACATCGTGACAGGAAGAAGATGCGTTTCATCGTTTCGATGAAAATAAAGATATATTGATTTTACTTTATTATCGAACTATGTGTATTCTTTCGTATTATATAATCATCGATATCTCCTTTTCATTATTTATAGAAAAATAAAATTTTGCGTTATTGTATATATATATTTATAATATTATTAATTTTTTATCTAGATTCGTGTCTTGATAGTTTCTATAATATTTATAAAAAAAAAATTACCACGTATTTAAGAAAATTTATGGTAACAAACTGATCAAATTCATCGAAGTTAATTTAAAAATTTGTATTCGATTCGATGGCCAGGGTAAGGAATATAATTTACTTAACACAGGTAACTTTTCCCTCAGCTCACGTATCGACGAGCATGAATCGAGATCGATGAAATGATTCCATTCGCTTTGCACACTGTTAATTTGTTACACTTACACGGAACGAATGTTACAGTAGTTTCTCGTAATACTGGAAATTAAAAGACCAACTGTGAAAGAAACGCCAGCCATGAGAGAACGAGAAAGTTAATGAAAGAAGAAAATGTATGATTACTACTCGTTTGTTCGTGTGCTCGATCGATTCGGTTAATTCGAGGGAAACGTTTTTTCGTGCAATTTCCAAAGCATGTGTTATTATTTATTATTACCTTTATTATTTATTATTGCACTATTATTCGTTATTATCAACTACGATAATTGGTTTCGATTGATAATTGGATTCTTTATTCGATTAAATAAATAACTTCCATTAACTTAGATTTACTACAGTAAATTTAATATCGAAAATGTATAAATATATTTGTCTCCGTTAATTATGTAATTACTTGATAATTAAATAAATTGTCTAGAAAACTTACACAACTTTGATGAGAAATCAGATTTAAGTTACGTTAGATTTTTCCAATTTAGAATTTTTTTTTTTTTTTGTAATTCTAATCATTATCATAATTTTTTTTTTTTTTGAAAATTCGATCTTCAAGCGTTTAACGTTATTTGGGATAAACTGTGTTAACATCGTAATAATGGTTTAATTCATTTCGGGTAAGAATACACCGATATTAGCGGAAGCTTTTTTTATTGATCGGAACAAATCGAACGGCTTCGTGGCATTAATTATTTCGCTTTATCGACGAAGCCTTTGGCGGTACTGTCGCGCGGACAAATCCAACGATATAGCTTATGTCACGACTCGATTTCCCGACGTAAACTTTCATTTAAATTTCTCTGTGAACTTGTCTCGAGACGCTGGTTACAAGTCGCATTTTAATCGATACGCGACCGGATTAATTTCGTAGCACGGCCGTGCCTCGTTATTAATACCCCAGACAGACTTTGTAATCCTTTGCTTTCGATTATTCGTTCGAATGCGGTGTATTAAAATAATATTATAATTTTTTTTAGTCACTTCTATTGCGCAACCATCTATAATATTATGATTCAGAAATTATATGGGTACATAAACATACTCATAAAAATTTTATTTCATTTACTTCTTATTAAACTATTACATTTTATTACCGTGTCATTAGGATAAATAGGTAGTTTATTTATGACAATTAATAATTTTTCCTTCTTTCGAATATATAAATATTCTTCTGGAAAATTAAACTGGTATCTCAAGGTGAGAGAGAGAGAGAAAAAAAAAGAGTACAATTCGACCTTTTTTCCCTCAAATTTCTCTTTTTCCCTTAAGAATCAATAAACTTTCATATTTATAACGCATTAAATACGAGAATTAAAGAAATATTTAAATATTAATGATAAAATATTTTAATAAAACGCTCTTTTTGATTGAGTTGTTTCAATTCAAGAATATATTCAAGAATAACCTAATTTATCCTATCTCTGTAAAAAAATTCTTTTATATTCATTATTTCATATTTAAAATGTAAGTGATAATTTTTTTTAAAAATATAACTGGTAATATAAACTCTTCAATATAATTTACAGCGTTTAACTACTCCTGATTATAACTACTTTTTTTACTAGTTGTTTCTACATAAACATGTGCCACGTGCCATTAATATATTTGCATTATTCTAAATTTAATTCATTCTTACATAATTAAATTTATTAGCTTCATTTTTTCTTCACATCGAATATCTAATTCCAATTTTAATTAAAATTTATTACGAGATATAAAAAATAAGAAAATATTGGAAAACACGAATTTTCATCGTTCTCAATTCTAGATAGCCAAGTGTCGAAGGATTTGAATATCGGATCGTATTAAACACTTTGTAATTAAATTTGTTGTAATTATTTTTTTTTTCATACTTCTTTTCTATAATTTTATGATATTAAAATTATGAATGAAAAATGCAAGGATTAATCAATCACGATTCGTTCCGCCATATTTGATTGTCAATTTGTATCAACTTATTTTTTTTCTTTCTTTTGCTTTTGAACGTTCGTTTTATAATATTATAATATCAAAACGATTATTTATTCCTTATGCAAAGATTAATTAACTACGATCAATTCCGTCATATTATTAAAGGAAACAAACCACATTATCATAACCATCTATTTCCCAGCTATTTTTACTTTTTAATATAAATTCTTTATTTAATATTATACCATCAAAGTGATTCTGGATTTTGATATGCAAGAATTAATTAATCACTATCTACGCCATCGTGACGACTCGATATTACTTTGAAATTAATAAACCGTGCTATCACCAAGTAATTTTTCAAGTGTACAAGAATTATTTACTTACTGCCATATTTTGTATCATAATCTGTATCATCATCATGAAAGAGATTCTAATGACACCACATTCTAATGAAATTCCTTTCCCTTTTAAATATTCCTTGTACACACACATACAATAATTAAACAATCATTCTTTTGAAACAAATGAACCGAATTACCAATTATCAAAATTACAATTATCAAAATTATTTCAATCAGCTTTTTTTACCTTTCAATTTATTTTTAAATTTATTCGTCAAACATTTTTTCTGTTGAAACAAATGAACCGAATTTTCAAAATTACTTTCAATCAGCTTCTTTTACCTTTCAATTTATTTTTAAACATTCGTCAAACATTTTTCCCCCCGCAATATTATAATATAATAAAATGATTAATTGCATTCGATATATAAGGCTCAATTAGCCGCGATCTATTCGCGCCATATTTGATCGACGATTACGGTAACAACTCACTGTTCCCTTGGAGCGGATAAACCGCGCTATCATCGTCGTTCATTGGCAACATTTTCCACGATCGGTTCTCATCGTGGTATGCCGATCTCTCTCTTTTTCTCTCTTCCCCTTCTGTCCGGTTCTTTTACAAAGCCGATGAATCCAATGGAAGTGACGCCCAGCGAGTTCGATCGACATCCTTGAGGTGTCTGTCGGTGATTTAAAACACTAGGAGCTTGCAATGTGTCGCCGATCGAACATGTACGCTTGCACAAAGGTTCCATATCGCGTGTATATGTATATATATATACATATATACGACCGGTTTCCAGCGACTTTTTGCGTGGCGCCCGCGCTTCAAAACCCGCCAATCGCGTGCCTCCGTGGCGCAAGATCGGTGAGTGATGGTGGAACGGTTCGAGCTTCTGCCCCGTGTCGACGTTTGCATGAATCATTGGCCGATTTTCATCGCGATCTTTACGGGTTCTCGAGGCTGTCCGCCGATAATTTATCGGAAAACCGGTGGAAAACCGATTGATTTATCGTTTAATTACTCGTCGTCGAACGGGCAATTGCTATTGTTGCGAATCTCTTTTTCTTTCATCGCTATTAATCTGTGAATTGCAATTGGATCGCAATTTCTTCGATTCGTAGAATTTTGAAAGTTAAATTTTCTTTTTAAATCAAAATGAAGAAGAATATTTACGTTCAAATCTCAATGATCCAAATTAGGTTACAACCCTTATTGAAATTCTTGATTTTCTATATATAATGAAATCTAGAAAATTCTAGAATACACGTGAATACATTTGAGATACGTATTTATCATTTTAATCTTCGATTAATTTTATTTTTGTAACTTTTTCTACGTTCAATCTTCGTCTATCGCTTGCAAACACTTTTTTTTTCTTTTTCTTTTTTTTTTTTTTTTTTACAGAAATGTACAGTTTTATTAGAAGTTCCGCGTGTAATGGAGACCGTGGCTCATTTACACGCACGCCACCACCTGAACAGTGCGATTTTTTGCGCAGGAACGCGAGGCCATTTGCGATTTCATGCGTAACGTTCGATCGCCGATACCAACCCACTCAACTTTAGCTTAGATCCGCGACATGTCCAATCGCGCTGAAATACAGATATCGATCGGGTTTCGGATGGATTTAAAGTATGTCGTTTACGCTGTGTGTCTCACCATGAAATATCGTTGTCCTAATCACTCGCGGATGTCTAGCTCGAGTGTAAAATATAAATTATCGCGTGAAATCGGCGCTCGTTTCAGGTAGACAGTTTCGAGTAACATACGATGACTGAATTCTGCAACTGTATATTTCATTCCACGTTTAATTGTCTATCTATAATTGTTTAATTGGTTCTTATAAGTCGAATTTCTTTCTTCAATATTCGATATTATTTTGTTCGTATTAAAGGATAATGTTTCGTATTAAATTCATAGATGAGTATTTTTTTAACAATGATACGTTATAATA
The DNA here is from genome assembly GCF_000469605.1 of Apis dorsata. Classification (NCBI taxonomy): domain Eukaryota; kingdom Metazoa; phylum Arthropoda; class Insecta; order Hymenoptera; family Apidae; genus Apis; species Apis dorsata. The sequence goes on from NW_006263418.1 coordinate 139,551, forward strand.
TGAAAGATTTTCAAATTATTTGCTAAATTTCCAAACTGTAAATCAATTTTCAAAGATTGAAGAAATATCTTTCTATACAATTCAAATAAAGCCAGGTTGGATCGTTCATATTTATTCATATTTCATATTTTCATATTTGTTAATACAATACACATTGTAATCTAAGATACACATCGTAATCAAAAGTGTTGTCATCGATTTATCGTGAAAATCGTGTACGCTCGTCATCTTCCATTCGTTCTATCGATCGCAGCAAGATTGAAAGAGGAAGAGATCGAGTTTGACCGATTCAAAAAACGAGGAATTTAGAATGCGACTCTAACTTGAGCATACGCTCCTACAGTGGTGGACACTGAAAACACAGAACCAGTTCTGAGCTACCTTATGCATGAAATCGATCAATCGTAGCGGCGAAACGAGATCGGTCTTTTAGCTCGTTCTACCGTTCGAGGGTTTACATGAATCATTAGCTGACTTTTGTCGTGGTCGGTGTCACGTTTTTAATATACAACCCTTTCGTTCTTAATCGCCGCAAGAATTTACTTAGTATTTTTCTCTTCTTTAATTACATACACGTTTTTTTTTTTTTTTTGTTTTTCTTTTTTCCTCGTATCTTTATTTCGAATCATCGTGTCATGATTGTTCTCGTTTCTATTTCTTATCTCGTTTATCATTTTAATTATTTTGCGTTATGATAATTGACATTTGACTTATTTCGAATGATCGGCCATTTTATTTTTTTTTCAAGCGCCGCGTTTTCAACAGTCATTTCAATTTACCTTTTTGTCACTGTTATTGTTATTTTATTCTGCTATCGTAATTGACATTTAACTTATTTCTATGTATTTATGATTGGATATTTGAATCTTTGTGTCGGTGTATTGGAACAAAATAAATGTCGGTTTGTTGATATGAAGAATATTCTCGATGTTTCATTTTCTAGAATAGTAGTTTACGCGGGAAATTTGAATGTAGTTATTTTATTTTGTTGCTGCTTGATCATTTGCATTTTCATAGCAAAGAAAAAAATAGGAATTTATATGATTCAATTGTGAATAAAAAGAGAGTAATTGATTTTGTTACTCCATATTTGAAACAAAGTGGAACGAATAATAAAAGGTTTAATAATATAGAAAGAATATCAAAAAAAAAATTGTAAAAAATTATTTTGGATTGTGACGAAATTAAAATCTAATAACGATATTTAAAAAAGAGATTACAATCCATCGATTTAACTTTGCATATATTTTTAAATCTAAAATCTAAAACTTTACGTCTTCAAAGTCTCTATTACTAACAATTAAGGTTAAATACCGAGCAATTTTCTTATAGTTATTCGTTGGAAAGTAGAAACAAAGTATAAACTTTCTTTTTGATACATTTTATTTCTATATTTGGACACATTTGGACGTATCGTATATTATAAACCCGGGACAATTTTCTACCTATTCGTGAATAGTTCTTGAAATACCATACTATAGGAGAATAAGTAAAATTGTAAAAACAAATACATTTTTAACTTGTCAATTATTAGAAATTAATTATTCTGTTTGCATATACTTTTCCATGTTTCAAGTAAATAAAACGAAGTACTCCTAGTATTACCTTCTTAAAAGAATCATCAAATTATCGATATTTAATATTTTTTCATGATATTCTTGAGTTCATTCTAACATAATCAAAGTTTTATTTGGTTCGATTAAAAAATTAAAGATAAAAATGAAAAATTTATACTACTATTAAAAAATCTTTTATTATTAATATCTTAAAAAATTCTCAAGTGTCAAAAATGACACTTATCTTAAATTAATAAATGAAAAACATTATCATATAAGTACAAATATTCCTACATATTTAATAATAAAAACTATTATAATATTTATTATAACATTTAACAGAAATTGTAGACAGAGATTATTATACTGCTCTTTTAGGTCTGTTCATTTTTTTACAGATCATTTGTCAAGCAAATGATATTTCGAGTTAAAATATCATCATTGATCGATCATTTTAATTGAAGTAATTGAGAAAGGTTATCGCATATTTTATGAATTCTTTCTATAACTTTTATGATAGAATCGATCAGTTAGTCGAAATACGATAAATAAATGAAAATTGAATAAAATATTAAATTAGATAATGGAAAACAAGGAGAGTTATTATTAGTTTCGATATTTGAAGGAAGAAAAAAGAATTCTTAGATATCACGAATGTGTCATATAATATTAGAACAGAATTGTATCTACGTACTTCGTTTGTTTTCCCTTAGACATTAATAATTGCGAATGAGGATAATAATTATATCGATATATAAATAAGATAAGAATAAAGATTGAGGCAATTATATCTTGCTTTGTGTGCGTTAGGAATGCTTTAAGCAATTAATAATTAATGTATACTTACATAAAAAATAAATTATAAAACATGAAAATTTATAATAACAATCGAGAAATTATATCTTGCATATTACACACTTTTTATATAAGTAATTACATGAGATATGAAGAAATTCAAATGACTTGTTTTGCATATGCATAATAACGTTGAAAGAATCAGATACGATGACGTAAATAATTGGTCAATTTCTGTAGCTAATAATTATTTAACGAAATATTCTGTATGTTTATATACGCATAAAAAGTAGGTTTATCGTCTAATCAACATATCTAATCAACACACAGACTTACATAGAATATTTAATATTAATATTAGAATATTTAATATTCATTTATTTGATATTTTACAATTATACAGCACGATTATATAGATGTATATATTTTTCAATTATTTATTACGAATTATTATTGATATTATTTCATCCAGTTTACTTTTTTTTATTTTACATTTCTTTTATTTTTAAAAAATTACTAGTTGCTAAATTGAGTCAGATTATCTCGTGAATACCAATATCTCATTATCACCCTCTACTTTTTTGTTCGCATTACGAAAGGTGACAAGAAAATAAATTACAGTAATTAGTTCATTTATCTAAGACAGTAGATAGAAGTAAATTTAAACTTTTTTGATTATATAAGAAACTTTATCTTTAAATATTCCTTTTTCCTAGTTAATATTATTTATTATGCAGCAAAATAAACTTGTTTTGTAGCTATTTTTGTTAATGTTATGCCATACATATAAAAGCGATTAATTAATAAAAAACTTAATTTTATAGCACTTTATTTATTTGATCGAATTAAATATTCTAACTAAAGTATTATTAATCCAAATATATAAGTTTAGAATTAAATATAATCTGACTTACACTATTTCTAAAAAATATATATTAATACATTATGGCTCTAAAATTCGAAATAAAAATTTTGAAAAGAATGCTTTAATAAATGTAAGTTAAACTAGATATAATAATAATGATATTATTCAATCTAAATATTTGACATTTTTAACACTTTTAATAGATTTTAGCACTAAAATTACAAATTCTTGGAAAAAATATAATCAGATTGGCTTTCGAATATCTATTTCATTCTTATCTCATTTCTAAAAATTATATATTACATAATACATTGTGGCTCTAAAATTCGAAATAAAAATTTCGAAAAGAATGCTTTAATAAATGTAAGTCAAACTAGATATAATAATAATGATATTATTCAATCTAAATATTTGACATTTTTAACACTTTTAATAGATTTTAGCACTAAAATTACAAATTCTTGGAAAAAATATAATCAGATTGGCTTTCGAATATCTATTTCATTCTTATCTCATTTCTAAAAATTATATATTACATAATACATTGTGGCTCTAAAATTCGAAATAAAAATTTCGAAAAGAATGCTTTAATAAATGTAAGTCAAACTAGATATAATAATAATGATATTATTCAATCTAAATATTTGTCATTTTTAACAATTTTAATACATTTTAGCACTAAAATTACAAATTCTTGGAAAAAATATAACCAGATTGGCTTTCGAATGTCTATTTCATTCTTATCTCATTTCTAAAAATTATATATTACATAATACATTGTGGCTCTAAAATTCGAAATAAAAATTTTGAAAAGAATGCTTTAATAAATGTAAGTTAAACTAGATATAATAATAATGATATTATTCAATCTAAATATTTGTCATTTTTAACAATTTTAATACATTTTAGCACTAAAATTACAAATTCTTGGAAAAAATATAATCAGATTGGCTTTCGAATGTCTATTTCATTCTTATCTCATCACACGTCTAATCTATATATTCCAAGAAATTGAATCCTAATCGTATTTCTCGAAAAATAAGAGAATTTAAAAACGATAGAATCGATAACCATAAATTTTGACTGATTAACGTAAGTACGTATTACGTCTCCCTATAAAACCGCGTTGAATCGCCATTTTCAACGTGCGTCGTGCGGCTGCAATCTCAGCGTTGATTTCGATGCTCGTAATTGAAGAAGACTGTCGTATGTTGGGTGTCACGATGATCGTCGATTGCGACGAAAGCGCGACGACACTGCCTCGTGTATTCCATTACATTGTCCGCTTCATGGAAGCGTACGGTAAGCGATGTCACGCAAAATAAGCGGCAACGGAGCGATGCTCCGTGGACAGATGGTCTTAGACCTCGTGTTTCATTCGTTCGTCGATGGCTGACAGCTCGACGTTCCTCTTTAGTATGGTTAATTACTGCGGTGGTCGTTAATCTTAAGAATTATCGTTAAGAAATGGTTGAATTATTCGGTAGAGAATTTTTCCCTGCCTCTTTGGACGCTCTTCCATCCTTTCAAACGCTTCATCGATTGTTATTCCTTCAAGGATTGTGTTTGGGTTTTCAAGAAAAAAATTACTCTTTTTATCTCCCCCCCCCCCCCCTCTTTTTTTTTCCTTAACGCGTAAAAATTTCCTTTCCGTCCTTTTATATTCTTTTGAAATAATGGATATAACGTTTGAAAATAGAGAAAACTATCTTATCTATTGAAAAGTGGAGAAATTTAATTATATTGGAAGAGAATAATCTTTCGTTTAAATTTCTCGTCAAAATTCCCATACAGATTTAAAATCGTTATATTAACTACGTTTCTCTCAAACTTCCGAAGAACCTAGAAAAAATTCTGTGAAATGGAAGGTAAACTCGAACCTCTATTTGCTATACACCACGAGCTCTCCAAGTTTCATCCGAGATCTGGCGACTGTATTTGAATTCAACGCGCGACGCACAGAAGAAACACGGCGCTCTTTGTTACACGACAAAACCTGCGCAGGTGTGTCCTGCCTTTACCTGTCCCGGCAAAGGAAAAATCACAAAGATCGTTGCAAGCTTGCCGAAACGATCGCGATTCTCACGTACAATAGACTTCTATTTCCTGTGGATTATCGTTACTGGATGTGGCCACCAGTTGCGCTTTACAACTTGGGGCAGTTCGTATTTTTTCCAGATTTCAATGAGTTACTTTCCCGTAACGACTACGAGAAAATTTCGTAGTATTCGTAGAATTTTTTCTTTTCGAATAAATAAAAGAAACTTTTCGTGAAGATTGGATTATTATTGTTATTATTATCGATGGAAGGTTAAAAAATTGTAAATCGAAAAATTAAGAATGTTTTAGATGAAAAATAATTTATTCTGAAGTAATAAAGAGAAAGTGTGATTTGTAAATATCTGTATTCGAAAATGAAAGACAAAGAAAGAGGAAAATAAATTCATGGAAAGGAAATTAACAATTTAGAATAACAAATTTCTATAAATTTAAGCATATTGTAAAAATCAGAGTTTATTTATCAACTCACTCCCCTAAGAAAATTCTTAATACCGTACTAGTAACTAAGAAAAGAGAAAAAGAATAAGAGAAAGAAGAAGAACTAAGCAATGAACAAAAGCAGAATCGAAAGAACGTTTCCCAGAATGGGGAGACGAGGATTACAAAAATCTCAGTATCTCTCGAAGCTTAAAATTTCTTACAGAATGCATTCTTACGAATACAATCTTCTAGGAAAATCCTTAATCTCAATTCCGCCCCAACAACTAAAGAAGAAAATATCGCTGTTCTATCCATAGAATCAAAATCAATATTCCTCGAAATCGACAATAAAAATCTTTGGGGATTGAAATTCATATTCTATTCCAAAAGAGAGAAAGAGAGTGAGAAAAAAATAAACAGAATGACAAGAAAAATGACAAGTAATCTCTCTATACCTCCAAGATTCGAAAACGAAATTAAAATTTGTCGACGAGGATTCTTAATCTCACGTTCCTCGGCAACGAGAAAAGAAACAAGAAAAACCAAACCAAATGAAGACTACGTAAAAAAAAAAAAAAAAAAGAATCTTCTCCAGGATGGGCAACAAAAATTACAAAAATCTCGGTATCCCTTCAGAAGGAACTCGCAACAATAGGATCTTCTCGGGACAATTCCCGAGCGGATGCATCCCGTTTCTGAACAATACAGGAAAATCAGGCTCGATCGATTCCTTCCAAGAATCGGTCGGGATCCATCTTGGCGCTATTGAGCGGCGCGTCGCGCGTTCCGCGTGTCTCCGCTTCGAGCCGCGGGGGACCGACAACAATGGGGGGTTGGAAGCGTGATCGTGGGACGAGGCACGGACTTGTGCTTTTAGGGTACTTAGCGGAGAGACCAACAATGACTGGCGACCAGTCACCACCGGGCACAGCCTCTCCTCGGCCAACGATGGACAACACCTGGCCGAGTGACCTGCGCACCTTCGGGGATGTGCATGATCGCGCTATCGAGAAAAGGTGGACAGCCTGTTCGGTGGAACACCTGCGTGTCCTGGAAGATATTTTCGGGCCCGTTCAATGGTTAGGACGAAGCTGGCCTTAGTTTTGAACGGGAGAAAATCTGGGAAGAGGAATGACGCGATGTGCGAGTTTCTGCAAGATTTCAACAGTGTGTGAATATGTTTGCGATTGTTTGGTGTAGTTTAGCGAAGAGTTTTTTTGATCGTGATTTAGGTGGAAAGTGTTTTCGTACGATTGCGATGAAATATTTTTCGAGAAACGATTGGGAGGATGGTGTGAATACGTTTGTGATGGATTGTAGAAGTTTGAGCTTGTGGAAAAGTTTCGTTTCTTTTTCTTTTTTTTTTTTTTTCAATTGTGAAAGATTAAAGGATTTTGAAAATATATATAATTGTGTTATTGTATAAATTTTTGGAAGAAGAAGAATATGAGTGAGAGTGGAACAATGTGAATATGTTTGTGGTGGATTGTAGAAAAGTTTCGATTTGTTTTTTTTATTAGTTGTGGCTGAGATGGAAGATTAGAAGATCGAAAGGTATTATTGTAGGATTGTAATGTAATTGTATCGTATCATCAATCTGGGAAGAAGAAGGATGAAATTTTTAAAGGGTTAAAAGTAAAATGTTTTTTTGGATATTTTGTAAGAGAATGAGCAGAAGAAAATTTTCTTTCGATCAATTTACTCTTTTGTTTCTTAATCTAATGATTGTAAGATTCCATTAATGATTGATTGGAAGATTGGAAAAGTATATTTGACGAATTATATCGATATAGAAGATAGATCGATCTGAAGATGAAAGTAACGAGATTCTTTTTGATTCTACCTACTATTTATCACAAAGTATAATTTGCGACACGTCATTCGTTTAACCACAAAGAATTTTTTATATTTTGAAATACAATAATATCTGTGGATTGTAGAAACAATTTTCCACACAGATGAAGAAACAGTTATTGAGCAAGTTGAGATAAAGTGTGAATAAAAGAGAGAAATTATACAATTCTATATATTATATTATATGGCTTTGCACCCATTTGCATAATGATATTCACGACACGTTCGTATTCGAATAGAAAGAATATAATACAATTTAATAATTTAGCGAGACAATTGAGAACGAAAAGGAATCTAAACGATTTCAAAAAAATATGGAAATATTACCGTAACAATCGTCGATAATTTTCAATTGCAATATATTACTTTTTAAAAGTATTTTTAAAAAAAATTAAGGACTCATCTTATTGAGATAACAAAAAAAAAAATATTTAAATTGAGAAAGAAAAAATTAGAAAATCATTTAAATGATCGTAAGATGAAAAATATCATCAGAAAATATCAAAGAAGCATCAAGCTCAAAAATCTCCGCTCTTCACCTTTCAACTCTGCCCCCTCATCAAAAAAACCCCATAAACAACATTTTTACGAAGCTTCGAAAGCATACAGCGTAGGTATACAGATTCGAAGCAGTGTCCTGTCGCCGAGGAAGGCCGAAGCCCGCCACCTACGCACTCCTCAGTGGCGCACCTTGACGCTACGAATTTGCAAGTTGGCGTGGGTGGTTGCAGGGCGCTCCATATCGCCTTCGTTCGGTTTCTCCGTGTCGTGCTCCAGATGACCGTGTCCCCCCCCTCCCCGTGGAACCACCCGCGCGACCTTCGAACCGCCACTCTCCTCTCCTCTCCTCTCCTCTCCTCTCTCTCTCTCTCCCCCTCCCTTCCTCCCTTTCTCTCTCTCTCTTTTCTCGAGATGTCTGCATAATGCTCGAACAGACGGCAAAGATCTATCGAGATAGAGGCCGGGCAATTAATCCTACGAATTAATTAATCGGATCACGGCCACGATAGGTATCTTCTCTGGTCGAACGAGGAAGTTCGGTCGAGGCGTAGGCGACCCTAACCGCTTGATCCCACGTACTGATAAGGGCTATTCTCTGTCCTCGTCCTTCCCCCACCTTCACTCGCAACCCCACGAAACACAGGAAACCAGAACATTCCTCACGTCCCACCTTCGAAATAGGATTATCTTCGTCCATTCATCCCTTCGAGAGAGAGAGAGGGAGAGGGGGGAGGGAGCTCGATCTCTCTCCGTACGTGTCACGTGGGCGGCGGACAAGCCGGCCTGGATTTTCACACCGTGAGGAATCTCTCCGGCTCCTGCGGTTTATTCGAGTTTTCGCTCGTTTGCTTGGATGGACGTTTGCAGATTTAGGTGGAAGGAGGAAGGTTTTGGAAAGGTTTGGGAAATTCAGTAGGGCGTTGTTATTGTGTTTAATAATTATGTTTCGAATAGATTAGATCGAAATACGAATATGGATAAGAACGAAGTATATTTTACATCTCTTAAATTGTTTCTATCTTTTTAAACGATGAATTCGATAATGAATGATTGTAGCAATAATTAAATATATTATTATATTTTGTTATTTTGTTAGGGATGATTAATTTTTTACGTACGTATGTAAATTATTTTCATATATTATTTTTTTTTTATATATTCTAATAATAAACTTTTTATATTTGTTATCTATATTGCAAGAAGTATAATAATCGTTATTTCATCATAAATTACTTCAATAAACTTTTATCTTAATGTTATATGTACAATCTTTATCTAAATTTTATACACGCAATAATTACGATCTATTTAATTCCGTTAATATAATAAGTCGATTAAGTAAACTCAAATAAGCTTTATAAATACTATATAAAATATTAAAAATTTTAAGAAATTTCGTTTAATTTGTATTCATTCGTTTTTAAAAATTTCTCTTATTGTTAAATCAATTTTTTCTTTTTTTTATATAAAACCGTCTAATGTAAAGATACTTCGTCTGGCCAATCAGTCATTGAAAGCATGACTCATTATACAAACCGATTATCGACACTGAGAAACGCGTTATCAATGCATCGCGTTATCGATGCATTGTGCCAGTCGTTGCACCCACTATCGTCTTTATTTATTTTTTTTTTTTCCTTTTCCACTCTTTTCATCTTCCATATGCGCACATTTAATAACGACACATTGTTCTTTCGAAGAGAAAATTGCAATCCTTTTTATAGGTTTGGCGAATCCCACCCGGTATATGCGCGACAGCTAATGGTATATGAATAATTGAATATCCGCCCTATCCGACACGTATCTACGAGTACATCGCCTCGCTATTGACTTGATAACGGGTGTCTCATCGCGATTTTAATGTAATTTTAATTGGAAAGTTACTTTAGATGTTCGAAGAGTTTGTAGAATTTATTTCTAACGATCAATTCTACGAATTTTATTCTTTTTGATTAATTCAAAGCGAAATGATGGAAATTTGAAGTTAAGAATTTAATTGTGGCTTAATTACATTAAAATCTAGTTTGAGAGGTGCTGAATTAAAATTATTATTTGTAATTGTAAACATATCTATTATTATTATTATGGAATGAAAATAGTGAAAATATTTAGGTAAAAGATTAATTTTTATTATTTTATAAATATTATATCTATGATAATTTTATTTGATTGATAGAATATATTATAGATCAAATAACTGAGAATAAATTCAAATTCAAAGATATCAAAATTAATTATCTGTAAAATCGTTTCGTAGAAATTAAGATTAACAATGATTAATTGATTGTTTAAAGAATTTGTGTGTCTTATCATAATATGTCTAATCTAATCTAATTCTTTACTTTTAAATACTGTCTTAAACGTATATTAAATTAATACATATCGTGGAATGTAATTACAAAAACTACTTAAATTTTATAATCTTATAAGTAGAGTAATAATTAAGAATAATATTATACATACAAAATACTAATTTTTCCAATATCTTATTCATATTAAATATTCATTCCAAGTCAAACAATTAAAGGATTATCTTAATCAAAGAGTTTAAAAGAAAATGTAATTTTTTAAAATTTCCAACTTTATTAACTTTAAATAATTAAAAAGAAATAAATTACACGATATAGAAATTTAATGCAAATCAGATACATTTTTAAAATATTATATCAAAACAAAGGAATAACAAAAATACAACAAAATTCAAAAGCTTCTTCAAAAATTCAAAAACCAAAATAATTAAAAACTACATTTATACATATATACACATTTCTTGTACCTTTATTAGCGTTGAAATTTCCTTACAATCTAAAAAAAAAAAAAAATTCTAATTACCTCCGATACCGGCTTATATACTACTTTAACAACGCTCCAAATACGAAACGTTTCACAAAATGTTTTGCACGCGATACCATCATGATTCCAAAGCCACCGTCATAAGAAACCTGGCAATCGATATAATTCAGTCCCATCCTCTTTCGATTCCCCGCTCGTTCCCTGCGAATTCCCATCGAATTCCTCCTCGCGTATTCTCGAAAAAGGAACACCGTCTCGGCCCTGTCCGGTTAGAATCTGTCCGTCAGTCAAACACATGCCGGTCGGCCGTGACACGTCGTGCAATTTAGCGTCGATATACACACCGCGTAAGCGTCCCGTCACTCCACGTATGTCCTGCCACGCGTGGGGATGATAATCCTCGTGGGGAACGCTTCCCTAATTTAGTCCCAACGACCATTGTTCGTAGGATGCGTAGAGATACGTGGCGTTGGAATACAAAACAAAATTGATTATTATTTTTTTTTTTGTAGTGGAAGAAATATTTTATAACGATATTCAATCTTAGATCTTCGAGATTTAGAATTTTATTTTTTAGAATTGGCAAAAGAGAATTGATGAAAATTTATTTTCGTTAATGATATTCCTTATTATTACGTATTATGAATTTATGAGCAATGGCGTTTATAAATATTTCGTTTGTTTTGAACTTATGAAGAATACTCCTATAATAAGATAACATTTCGTTTACTATTAGATTCATGAATGAGCAAGGAAGAAATGTTTCGTTCCCCTTAATACACTGTATATCTTTTTTGGCCGTGACATCTTATGATATGACGCGTACAATTATCTCGCCGCGATACGGATACGATTCTATACATAGAAATCATTGATGATTGCTAGGGGCCGAGTGACGTCTTCGTAGAGTAAATAGGATGGAATAGGAGCTGTTATTTTTTAGATTGAATATCGAGTAGAGAAGATATTTGGTTGCATTTTTTTTTTCTTCTTTTTTTTTTAATGAAATTACTCTTTCATTTCGAAATTGTATTATTCGATATACGCGATGCATGTCGATATGATCGATCAATGATCAATATATTTTAATTGCTGTGATATCAAATTACATTTATTCCTTTCATTTCGATAAATAAGATATTTTTACGAGCAATTGTACCATTTCAATTTGAAACATGTTTCCACGATATTTCCATTTGCTAATATACAAATATATTACGAATATATATTTGATCGTATCACATTGTATGTAAACATTTTTTACTCGAATATAATAAAGTTTTTCTCTCGAGAAACTGGATCGGAACTGTTTCGATTATTATTTCAAAAGATCTAAAATCGTTGCGTTCGAGCGTATCGATTCAGCTTCTTAATCGCATCAGAACTCATTAGAATGGATTTAAAGGGGGGGGAGGAGGGAGGGGGAGAGGCGAAGGAGGGAAGGGAAGGGCGGTTTCGTAATGGGCCGTAATTGAAAGTCGAGATTCCATGGAAAAGATTTCGAGTGCATGTGGCAATTGTTCGAAGGACGTTCAACAATTAGTTATAACTCTGGCAACGTGCCCGCATTCGCAGATGGGGGCAAAAGAGAGATACCCAATAGTAATTCTCGCGTTCGATGCATAAAAGGTCTTCGGTTCGTTTATTTGCCGAAGCCGTATGCCGGTTACATAAAATCTGATCTCTCTGGACGAGGCTCAACGTTTCACAGATTCGAAGATTGTTCGAATTGAAATGCGATAATTTCGAATTTTTTTTTTTTTTTTTTTTCGTTCCAAGGGAAAGTTCGTCGAAATGAAATACTCGATATCGTGTACGAGTCGAAAGCAATTTTATATTCCATAAATATTCGAATATAATATATCAGAATTTAATTTAATTATCGATGTCATAATTTTGTACTTCGTGTTTCTTATTTTGAAATATCACATCACGATATTAAATATTTTAAAACTTACGATTTTTTAAACGATATCGTATCTTTTGAATTGAATGATAATCGAGCAGAGTTGAATTAATTTTTCCAACGAAAAATTTCATTTTCGTCAGGATCTGATAAAATAAAAGGAAGGAAGCAAAGAAGATACTCACTCTTCGAAAAACGATATTACCGATTATTACACTTCTTTGCCTTCGAACAATCTCTTCATTAACAAAAATGAACTCTCCAACTCCCTTTCTTCTCCCGTTTTTCTACGAGGGCTTGAATTTTTCACGTTGGACCAGCTGAAATAACGAACCACTCGTTTCACCATATGCATCACCACCATTCGGGCTGAAACGAATCACGTACCGATTTCTTGCATTCTGCGTCCAACCTCTAACGATCTTGTCCTCCTCAGCGGAGGAATTTGACGACGCTTGTCTCGATTCCGTGCAGGCCGGCCAGCACCCCAAGTTTTCTTCATCGATCACTTTATTATTAACCTCCCCTCCCCCTCTTCCTCCCCCTTCCATCCCTCTCCAATCGCTCGAATCGTTCTCCTTGCGCGTTGAATCGCGTCCCGACGTTCGTTGCGAACCGTATTTAATCGTAATTGATTGGACAAGATCGTTTAATGACTTCCGAGTATCCGATAAATGAAGATTGGCTCGATAACTTGATTATTCGACACTCGAGAAGCCTTGTGAAACAAGGACGTCGGGGGATGGTTACCCACGGATATTGTTCTCGATTGCGGTGAAGAAGATTCATCGATTCTTCAAAAGATTTCAATCTATCGGTGGGGTGATTTTAATCTCTTTTTTCTTTTTTTATTCATCTCTGGAGATTTCGATAAGATACGGCATCATGGATTCTTTATTTATAGCAGTGTTTTCAATATGCATAGCATTATAATGCGAAAAAAGCGAAAGACTTATTATTTTATTTGCATTATTTAAGAAAAGCAAAGATTTAATTTTAAATTGCTAGAAAATATTTGTACAAAGATTTCTAACGCCGCATCAATTGTGAGATAATTTCGAATAGAAGAATTTTTCATAGTCGAATTTTTATCATAATCCTTCGTTGTTGATTTTGTGTAATTTTTAAGGGAGGAAATAAATAATTTTTTACAAGAAAATATCGAGAAAATTATAATGTTACGTGAAAGTTTCATTTTTCAATTTTCAAATTGAAGATTTTAATCATCAGATACAATATATTCTACAAAAATTTAACATTTCACTTGCTCAAGATTCCAAATATCGTAACTTCATCGTATCAATGAAATTCATATTTAAAAAACAGAACATACAACATTTAATTGAGCATTTCATTCGAAAATGGCCCGAGTCCTTGAACTTTAAAATGCACTTCCACAAATCCTCGTCATTAATGCTCTTTTCACGATTCACTCGTAGGATAGGAACAATTGATTGTCTCACTTGCGGAACAATCGCGAAAATACGCGTGTTATCGTAGCGAGAGATGCGTATCGCGAGGGGCTGGAAAACGGCAACGGGGATGGGGGTGAGGCATTGTGAACTCTGCCTGCTAATGAGACGAGGCGAACGAGGAAAGACCCTTTTCCGGAAGCGCGTGAGCGACGCCAACAGGTTTTGCACGCCAGCTCGCAGCCTCGCCTCGTTTCTAGTCCATCGAAGAAATACGAGCCAGTTGTTTTTAAACTGAGCGAACTGAAACGAAAAATCTAAGACACGAAAGAATTTTTAAAATATAGAGGAATTTTTAAATTTATACGAATGAGATCTGACGTAGTTGATTCAGTAATAGTTCTGTGAACTCATTCCATTTATTTTTAGAATGTAATTAGAAATGTGCTTACAAATTAAGTAAAAAATTAGCTCGTTGCAAAATTGTTTCTAAAATATTGATAATTCTTTTATATTAATTGAACGAAAAATCATAATTGATAAGGTGAATTAGGTATAAATTCTTATTATGTGGATTTCGATTTTGATAACTAGTTTTTAATGTTTATTTTAATGTTTTAATTTGGTAGAGCCTTGCATGCATTGATTTATTAATATACAATTTTTTTATAAAATACATTGAATACAATTGGTTTTATAATTTTGTAATCAACTTTTGTGTTTATTTCGTTATGTAAAGAATTGATAATTCAGTCATTTCAATTTCGAGGAGAAGTATTCTTGTTAATATATTTTTTGTATGAAAATTAATGTGACAATAATATTTCTAAAAATAAATTAAGTTTTTATAAGGAACTAATCAAGTTAATTAAGAAATTAATTCGAGATTTTTAATAAAGATTGAAGAAAACCGGTAATCGTAAAGGAAAATCGTGTATGTGAATTATTAAACATTCAAGATAAGAAATAACACTCGGTTAATTAGAATTTGAAGTACTGAATATTATTATCATTTAACATTTTTAACCGTATCGTTATTTAAGTTAATATAAACTTTAAAACTGATTATTAACTATGAATTAGCTTGATCACTCTTAATAAGATATCATTTAACGAATGTATTCAAATTTTATTAAAATTCCAATACGCGAGAGTCAAAGGTGAATCGTAATTTAAAACACTCTCGTATTTTTATGCTTAATTTTTACACTTTCTTATTATTCAAAGTAATATTAATCATGGTATTTATAAATTCTAATTTTTTTTTTATTTTATATCGCATCGCAGGAGTCATTTAAAGATAACTTTTTAGAAAATTATTCAAAATTGAAAACTTTTTCATGTTTCATTTGATTGTAATTTGTTAATATTAATTTCGTAATAAAATTAACTTCTTTTTTTTTCATAAATTATACTTTCATAATTGATGATATTAATATCATATATCATGGCAATACTAACTTGAATGATTTTGCAGCGTTTTCTCGGTAAACGTCCTTCGATTAATGCTTTCTAACTTATTTCGTCGTTAAATGGCTCGATGTTGAGATTACGTATACTACACGTCTGAACTATTATGTGAAACTGATGATCGGATGGGAGCGTACGAACGAGGCTCAAAAATTAGTGAATGGTAACCTTTATGCACTTTCGATAATTGCTTTGATAATTTCTAAACTAAAAGTTTTAGTTATAGTGTGTAATATTATTGAATGCATTACAACAAATAGACTAAAGTATGGCAAAAAAAAATATTGTAAAAATTTTAATCAAAAATTAATGGTTTCACGCCTTTTAACTTAAATATCGTGAATTTCGAAAAAATCAAACTTTGATCTCAAAATCTTTTTTTATAAAACAACCAATTGCCAATAATCATTATAAATTTCAAATTTCAAATTGTATAAATCCTATACAAAAAAATTAAATAAATTAGAAAATATAATGTTTTAAACTATATAAAAATTTTGTCCAATAATATTTTTTTTTAATCTAAATTAAATTTATTATTAATATTATGTATGAAATATAATTATATTAAAAAATATAATGTTTTAAACTATATAAAAATTTTGTCCAATAATATTTTTTTTAATCTAAATTAAATTTATCATTTATATTATATATAAAAATTTATTTTTCGATAATTACAATTATTATACGAATTTCAAAAACAAAATACAACTCTGATTCTAACAAAAATCCTATACAAGGGAATAACAACTTGGAGTCGCACAATCGCACGAAAAAAGAATTCATAAAATTGAAAAATACTCGCGTATCCACAACATCGCGTCGACGCGAAGAAGCCTCACCGTCCATCGACTTTTGCTGCAGCGACCGGTTCGATATTATTTGCCGCGAGAAATTATTTTTGTAATTGCCGCTGTACACGGTGCTCGCGTTACCGCACCGGCGTTGATGGATCTCCCCGTTGACTTGCGATCCCACGGCTTCAGTCAGACAGATATGGGCGTGGAGCATTTAAATCAATTTACGGACACGCACGAGTACCCGCGACGAGTATTTCCATCGTTCTATAAAGTTGCTCTTCCCTATCATCGATTTCATCCGAGTCCTTGAAAACTCGTCATTTCTTTCTTTCTTTTTTTTTTTTTTTTTCACGCGAAACGAGACGAGAAACCAAGAAAAAAAAAGAGAGAAAGGGCTACGAGATGAGACCGATCGAACGACAAATCGTATCCGTCCCCTTTCCATTATTTTCTTTTCTGTTTTGTTACACATGCGCGTAACGTTGAACACGAGTGTATAAAGCCGGTCATCAATGTTCTTACCTGACCTTACGTGTGCGTCATCGAAGCTACCCTTTGTTCGAGGGTATAATTAGCTCTACATACGAAGCTCCTCCACCTACCGGATTCCGCTTGGAATCGAAGCGGACGATGGCATCGTCGTGGCGACGTGTCGAGGCTTGAACTTTGCTCTGGGAAAAATAACGCTTTCGAAGCCATTCGTAAAGCGTGTTCATGATAGTTGCATGCGACAGCTGGAAGTTTTTTTCTTTTTATCGTGGACGAAGCATGGAATTAATTTCTTATCGAGGGAGGGATATTTCTTCCAGGTTAGTTTCAAAGGTTGACTATTGATGGATAGAGTGAAAAGTGTGGGGAGAGGTGTTAGGTTATGTTTGCTTAGTTCGAAGCTTTTATTGTGATTGAATGTATGGAATCGTTTGCTGTTTGAAAATGCAGAAAAAAAATTCTACAATTTTACTTTATAGAGTTGATTTTATTTAATTTTTGAAGAGTTTATGATGCAGAATAGAAAGTGAAATAGTGGGAGATTATTGAATTATTTTTATTATAACTGAATGTATAGAATTGTTTGAAAATGTGGAAAAAATTTTTTTATCAGATTATAAATCATTTACAAATCAACTACTTTATTAAATTTGGAAAAAAGAATTGATAGGGAGTTGAATTTTGAAATGAGAGATTTTTAGATTGGCACGATAGTTCAAAATCTTTTTTTTTTCCTCTCAAAAAATAAAAAAAGATTTCTTATTCTTTTTTATACGATTGATCATTTATCTTTAAAAGAGTAAATGATATAGAATCAAAATGAAAAATTGGAGAGATTGTTAGGTTATGTTTGCTTTGTATTCATGTAGGGAAATTATGTAGTATTGGTTAGTTGATAGGAATAAATGACTCGTCAATTATTTTGAACACTGCTTTACATGGTAATTTTAGAAACTGGAACGGAGTGTAACTTTTTTCTCTCTCTCTCTTTTTCTGAAAAAAGATTGAGAAAATGAGCAGAGGGAAGTGATGTAGGTACTATTTAATGAATCTTATCTGCCTATGAGTTTCTATAATTCGTGGCTATGAAGCGTAACGGTATAGATTGTTTTCGTTATTTTGAGAAGTGAAAATCTTGAGAGAAATGGTTATATTTGAAATTAATGATTCTTAAGAGAGAATTTACAGAATTATTTTATTAGAGTGAATATAGATTTTATAATAATTGTAAGAATATTTTTCAATATTCACATAATTTTCTTTTCCATTATCATCCATTTAAAACAAATAATTTTTCTAATTTTTATACAGGATATTTATATCACTGAAAATATATATTCCATATTTTCTACAGTTTATAATTGCAAATCCAAACCATATTAAAAAAAGATTAAAAAATTTTTCGTTACAATAGAAATTTAACATATCTAATCTAACCTCTAATTTATAAACGTCCATTTCAATCCTTTTTTCATACTTCTCTACCATATCTTACTAAAACGACACCATTCGATACCATTCGATTCCTCGCCACTCAAACACAAAAATATATCCAATAATTTACAACAATTGCAATTACAATGAAACCGTAAAAATCGGTCGCGTGCATGGAACAGCGGTCTTAGCTTCGGCGTCCACGAAATACCGATCGCCGCTCAAAGTACACAGAAACATCGAGGCAGCCTCCTTATTACCGATTCGCCGAAATCCGGCGTTGATCATAAATCAAAGAGTGGAGCCGTTTCTCTCGAGTGTGCGAGGCGTCCGCTAACAGAGATCATTAGCGCGCCACCTCGAACCGGCTCCGAGCCCAATCAGGGTCATCCGCTCGTGCTTGTGCCCCATGAAACGAGAAGAGGAGGAACGGGTCGCGTCTTCGATAAAAAATCCATCCCGATTATTCACGCCGCCAAAATCTTCCGTTTCCGAATTTTAAACGCTTGCAAATACGCTGGATAATAATAATCTTTCTTCGAATTATTGTAATCTTGTAGAATGCAATCAGAATTATGGAGATGTGTTGTACATTATTCGAACGAAAGTTAGGTTAGATTTTAGAAGAATTTATTACGTATATATTGAAATCGAGCTATATAACTCGGTGATTTGGTATTATTGATCAGGGTTAGGTTAGGTTAACTGAACGTGAATAATTGTTTAATAAGTTGTGTACAGGATACGATCGTTGTTGAAACGTTGTGGAAAGATAGCCAATCGATTAGGAATTGCTCGGTTAGCAGATTAATTTATTATCTATCATTGATGAGAGTTAAGTTAGGTTAGGCGATATCATCGTTGTTCAAGTTGTGTAAGAGATCGAGATGCGATCGTTGGAAGAGACGCTGGTAACAGTTGATATTATATTGAAATCGAGATGTATCTCGATGATTTGATGTTACTGGTCAGGCTTGGATTAGGTTAAGCCAATACGGATAATTGTATTTACTGTATCGTGTACAGAGATTAGAATCGTTGGGAACGGTGTACAAAAATAATTAAGTTATTCGAGCTCCAACTTGATATTGCATCGTCTAGGTTAGGTTAATTTTTTTACGAAAAATAACACATTCGACAGATGTCAGTTTCCATTTT
Source organism: Apis dorsata (assembly GCF_000469605.1). Taxonomy (NCBI): domain Eukaryota; kingdom Metazoa; phylum Arthropoda; class Insecta; order Hymenoptera; family Apidae; genus Apis; species Apis dorsata. The sequence goes on from NW_006263418.1 coordinate 159,068, forward strand.
AAGGTTATGTACAATTTTAAGAAAAGAAAAAGAGGTTCCAAATCGAAGCCTGTATCGTATTAAGGGATACAAGCACGTGAACGACGTGCATGGACGTATACACGAGGATCGTTGGCAAGCCAGCTAGCCGCCATGTCTAATTATGTCGCATTGATTTTGTCATTAGCCACCCCTGCACTGCCCGGTGCGGCCTCGACGTCACAGCAAAAAGCACTTCCTATCGATGAAGCCAGACCAAGCGCCTCCTTTTCAGCCAAAGTCTTAATGTGACGATGTTGCCTCGATTTGGGATCAAGGAGTGCCCGATTGCGGTGTCTTCGGGGGTAGGCGGACACGGTTTCGCCTCGTTAGAAACGATGCTCTCAAAGAGAATACGTTTGAGAGGGGATGCTTGAAGATTCGGTTGGAGGATTGTCCAATGGCTATGGATAGTTTCTTTTTTTGCGAAAATGAATTTTTTAGGAGAGATGATAGATGAGGTAAAATAGAATGTAAAAGTTTGACTGTAGATAAAAACTTATGGGAGATGAAGATTACAATAATCTTTAATCTTTTTAATCTTTGCGATCTTTATTGTTTATCAATGTAAATAGAGGAGGTATTTTTTGTTTCCATGAAGTATTTGCTTGTATATCCTTTATTATCTCTTTATTTCTTTATTATCATTATTTGATTTAGAAATGAAATAATCAATGTGTTTTGATATTTTTTTAGATCAAATACGATCAACAATATTGATTTATTTTAATAATATTAATTATCAGAGGAGAGGATCTTTAATTTCTTTTTCCTAAGGTTCTTTAGAAGTATTTATAATACTTCTAAACTTGGTACCAAGTTTATTGTTAATGTACATAGAAAAATTTTCTGGAAGTAATAACATTTCATTATATCTAATGCATTAGAAGTCTAGACCTTCAACCCTTTGTATATTTTGCTTGATTTCATTATGTAGAGAAAAGCATTTGTTGCAAATGATAATATTCCATATACACTTTCCCTTGAATGTCAATTACTCTGCTGCTTTAATATTCCTTCGATTCAATGTCGTAGAGAAAATTTAAATAGGGAAAATTTCTTCCAAGTAATAACACCTCATTATTTGCATTAAGGGAGAAAATTTTCAATCCCTTACCTTGCAATTATTTCCACGACTATATTTCAATCTCATTTATTCATTATTCGAATATAAATATAGTAAATGCGAATCTTATCATCTTGAATTAAATTCGCAATTGAAAAATTTGTTTTTGCAAAAGTACATTTATTATTTAATTCTTAATTATTTATTTTATTAAGTAAGAATTTCAAGAAAGTATAATATATATATATATATATATTTATTTATTTACTCGAAAGTTTTCGTTTCGTTTTACATTGAATCGTGGACGTGGTGAGATGAATAAAAAAAAGGGTAAAGTAAATATCTATGGATCGGCTGCGTGCCATTGAACATTCTTCACAAAGTTCATCTACCGGTGTCTCTCGTAAAGATCGATTGCGACTTGTCTCGCAAAAGATAAAGATGAATGTTGGAAAAGTTGAGGAACTTTTAAAGGTGATTCTTTTAGTTTGAAATTTAAATTAAAACGTAGATGGGATACGAATGTTTTATAAATGAACGCTTGCAGGGAAATCATTCCGCAAAGAAACTGATTGCATAGTAAGATTGGCGGCAACATGCCTGATTTATAACTTTTTAAACTTTTTTCGTCTTATATATATATATATATTTAACAACAACGATCACACGAAGGACAAATTTAAATAAAAAAAATATATATAAAAATTCTTAACAAAGAGCATATCGATAAATAATCCCTTTATCTTAATATTATAATATATTTTTACAAATAAAATTAAATAAATCTTCATTTTCTACTTTTCCAATTAATTATAATCAAATTCTTTCTATAAAATTCATCAATTCGATTAAGGGAAAATGTATTACTCTATTCGAAAATTTAACAAAATTTAAATTTACCTTGAAATCTGAAAGGTATAATACCGATAATACGATAATACGTTTCCCTCGTATGTAAATAAATTTTATTTGAAAAATATTTTATTCGAAGCGCGATCGATTCGCCTATTCTACCCAAAACCAAGCTCTCAACGCCTCGTCAACCGTGCACTCTCCGCCAAAGTCGAAATTAGCATAGGCGTCTATTTTTACGATCTCCTCCAACCTCGTTGTAGAAATCTCCTCGAATCTTATCTCCCGACTTCGCATTAATAAAACATCGAACGGGACACGAAACACAGCGGCCGCGATAAAACCGACAGCAGGGCTAATTCGAAATTACAATCGACCCACGCGACCTTATCGAAAGCGTATCGACAGGAGGTTTCGAGGATCGCCTGTTCGATTCCCCTTTATCCCAGTTACCGCCTACGAGCGCAAACTTCGAGAGAATCACCTACACTACCGTCCAAAAGTTTGTATTCGAATTCGACAAGTGGTTGAAAACAAATCATTTCAAAAATTTTCTTTTCCAAGCGTACAAATTGCACGTACGAAAATAATAAACAATCACTTTTTCATATCCAACGATATATATTACGAAGAAATTTTCCAACTCGCAGAGCGTCTCTCTCGTGGACACGATTTATAATAATTGCTGAACAATTAATTGGAGGTTAATTGGCGGGAAACCGGATGGAACCTGAGCGACGAGAAATTCGATGAAATCTAATAATCGGGATAAGAGCCGGGAGAGCAAGGTACGTGCGTGCGCGTGCGTGTTACCGGCCGAGTTTCTCACGGTGCATTGGAAGGAAATTATAAGGGAATGGGTTAAACTCCGGGTAACCCCGCGGGGGTAAAAGAGCAGCGAGTCGGGTGGAGGAGGAGGAGGAGGAGGATGGAGGAAGAGAGGAGATAAGGGGAGAGAGGGGGCAAAATCATACTTAATTGATATCACAAAGAGGGCCTGGTTGGTCGTTCACCACCTAACCTAACCCACACCCCAACTTCATAATCGGCCAGCTCGAATTAAACGCCGCCCGAATCCATGTTGCACGTAAATTACCAGCTCGCCTCCTTCGTGCTCTGCCCTTCTTCACTTATTACCGTTGTCTTCGGGAGATGCTCTGGTGTATAGCTCTCTCCCATCGTTCCAGTACCACCCCCTCCGCGTTCATCGTCCGCCATGTTGATTCTCTTTTGAGATCGTTCAGAGTTCAGAAGAGCAGAACTGTGTTACGAATTGGGAAACTTTTAGCTCCATGGTGTTTGGATTAGTTCGATGATCATTTATTGTTGGATAACAGGATTTTTAAATGGTTTGATGAATAATTTTGAAAGTAATTGGATACTCGTCGACTTTATATTTTATTAGATAATCGTTATCGTGAATACAGATTGGTAAAATTAATTCTTTGGTGTCGATATTTGGTGATGGATTTGAGGTTTCGTGCAGAGAAAATTGTTTATAATTATTTATTGAATAATTGAAATACCATATAATATATTTTTTATATATTTATGGAAATTTTCATTTATTAAATCTTACGAATTTTTCGATTTATACAACTTGAAAAGAAAAAATACGCGTTTGAAAGTTGAACATGGTTACAACAGCAATTAAGATTAGACAGAAAATTAGGAAATTATTTGCGTTGCTCAATAATTATATATACGAATAAATTCTTTAAATAATTTATCCGATAATTCAAATCACAACATATTCACTCTAATAATTCCATCTAATCTATCAATGTTCGTACACAACACGCAATCATCCTTAACCAACACCACCAAGAATATGAAATCAGACCAAGCGTATCCGTATAATCTCGCATCGGTCTGACAACTGCGCGTAATTAACAGCCATCGTGCGCCATCACGCCACGAAACCTTTCACCAGCGTAAACGAAGGAAAAATATATGTATAATAAATTCCGTTAAAATTACGGTCTCATAATTACAAACAGTTTAACTTATTTCAAAGATCCCACGATATAAAAACCCACTAACATCGAACAGGATAATTCCGATGACTATGTATTATATTGAATCGGTGGGAAAGTAATAAGTCACCTCTTCTGAGAGCAAAAGTAGATCTGTTTAATGTAACGTTTCTATTCCATAGTTTATCAATATTAATATTATTGTAAAATTACTGATATTTTTTAAAAATATTTATAAAAATTTATATTATTCGTAATTTTATCGTCACTGAAATATTCATTTATTTCATATCATATTTTGAAAATGTGGAAAATTTTTTTTTCAGAAATGAATACATGTGTGTGTGTAATTAATAATAACTCGAGACAAGTTTGATAGTTTCTGAATTAACACGTGTAATATACTTACTTAAACTTTACATCGTAATCTAGATGATATAAAGTATCGATAAAAAATATGCGATAAAGATACTTAACAAATTTTTTATCGTCTTATGTCACAAGAATGCAAATCCGTTGCTATTCTTTTTTAATAATAACTCTTTTTTTCTTTTTTTGCTGTATCGTCGCCAATCTAAAAAATTACCATAAAATATAACTAACCTAACCTAACAATTATTATATAAAAATACATATATTTTTCTTTAAATTATCAAAACAATAAATTTTACAAATACCCATTTTCAAATCTCTTTCTAATTCAAATAATAAAAGGTTTATCTAACCAAACTCGAAAAAAACTCGCATAACTCACCACTAATCCAATAATCGTATAGTTCCTCGACGTTAATTGGCGGCTCGTCGAGGATCTCGAAACAAAGTTTTATCGATTAGCGACGATCGTCTCGCGTGGATGCGTTCGTGCAACGTGTCTCGTGTCGGTCCGAGACTGCGTTTCGAGCGTTCGATAGCCCTTATCGGAGCTGGTGCGCGCGTACCAAAGCGGAAAGCGGTGCAATAACGACAATAATGAAAGGTGCACCGCTGTTCGATCACGAGTTGGCCAAGTGTTGCGTTTAACGATCGATAACGGATTAAACGGATTTCTCGACGGTGCACAAGTAAATCTGCACAAGTAACGAATCTTGCCGTAGAAGGAAATGGTTATTTAATACATAGGAGGATATTTAGAGGGAAAAGTGGGTGGGCGTGGATTGAAAGTTGTGGAAATTGTGCCATTACTTCTTGTGGGGGAGTTGAATTTCATGTATGGAGATTAGTATGATTTAAATTAATGATTGGGAGTGAAATTTTTGAAACCGTGTTTTTTCTTTCTTTCTTTTATATTTAAGAAAAATTATTTAAAATGTTAAATTATTAATATAAATATAAAATTATAAATTATTATTATAAATATAAAATTATTTAAAATTTTCGTTTCATTCAATTTAAAAAGATAATTGTATATTAAATATATAAATAATAGTATATTTTAATCGTTTAATCATTTAATCATAATTTATTATTTAATTATTATACGATTGAATTTCAACAAATTTAATTAAAATTCTCTACAAACAAATGAAACAAATTAATAAATTATATTTACTCTCGGTCGATCATATACCAAGTTTCAAAAGAGACACGAATCTCAAAAAAAATTCTCAGTTCAAACATCCATCAGAATCCCTCCTCCCTTTCTTAATTCGCGATGGGACAACCGTTCCACGTTAAC
>NW_006263418.1:165323-168130 GCF_000469605.1 Apis dorsata
ATTATGCGTGACTGTATTATTATTATTATTATCATTATTATTATTATTATTATTATTTGCTCGTTTCGAGCGATTGTCTTTCCGCGTGGAGAACACTGGAACCGGTGGTTGTAGAGACGTTTTATCAGAATTTTACTGAAGTTTTGGTAATAATTTCGATATCTGTAATTGTTTATAAGTGGAATAATTATTTTCTTTGAAATTGGATTATTTCTTAAAGGTGAGTAAAGAAAGTCGATGTGGAGAAAATGTTTTTCTTGCAAATTTTTTTTTATTTAGTAGTTTGTAACGAGAAGTTGAAAAATATGTTTTGTAGATTATATCGGTTAAATAAATATTGAAAATTTATTAATCTTCAGTCTTATTCTATCTCTCAAAGTTTCTTTGGATATTATAAAAAGTATAACATTTTGTTTATATTCTTTTTTGTAATAAGTAATTTTTTTGGAATATTTTAATTATGATATTTTTCCATTAAACAGAGAGTTTGCTTAGAGATGATTGTATGATTCAGAAATGATGTACTTTTTGTTTTATTTAGCATCAACTAGATTTATTTGTTATTATATTCTGAATTTTCAAATAAAATTTCAATGATAAAATTAAGTCTTTGTGTTTGAAATCTATATTATTAAATTTTTTTTAAAATCTGTTTGTATATCTGTTAATTTAATAATTAAAAATTGGAAATAATTAGATAAAATAGAATGATTTGGAGGTATTTAATTGCTAATTAAATTGTTAATGAATTATGAAACTAATGATCATTGATGTCATTCACTAATTAAAACCAGACAAGAAATTCAGAATTTGAAGTGACGGAATATATTTAAAAATTATTAATTAACATTAAATGTAAAAGAAATCTAATATTACATTTAATTTCTCCAATTATAAATTTTATTTTATTTTTTCATCCAATAAAACATACATTAATTCTTCTTGACCGAAAGATAAAAATCAGTGATTGATCAGTTGGAATTTCTAATGAAGTTGCTCGAGATGATATTTTGAAAGGATGCCGGTTATATCTGGTATCGACTGTAAAAATCCCATGGAAATCTCAAATAACATAAGAGATACGAATCTATCTAAATAACTATCTCCACACTTTATCAGTACGTTCGTGAGAATGAGGATTATGTGACAGTTCTATTTGCTTGCTTTTTAAACAGTTTTATATCTTATTTCAAAACTGTTCTGCATTTGACACGAATATCATATTTTACAATTTTTTAGAAAATTATAGTTAAAATTTAACAATTTTTATCAATTTATTTTTATATAGATAATATACAACAAATTTAATAAAATTATTTTATTTTTATTATACATAAATACTATTATGTTTGAATATTAAAATATTCAATATTAAAATAAATGTTTAGTAATAATTTTTATAAATAAGATTTAGTTCTTAATTTTTTCTCATTAATCAAAATACAATTATTATTAAAATATTAACAAGTTTGCATAGATCATTGCTTCGTTTATTATTAGCGTTAAAAAGAAAATAATCCTGTTACAAATCCACAATTTTTCTAATCGATAGATAATCAAGTTTATCGATCGTATTTGTAGGAATATTTCGCGGAAGAACTAGCTTACTATGTCGTTGAAGGAAAGGTGGAATCGATATATCGGCTTTGTTTAATGAATCCTTCTAGAAATACGTAGTCATCCAGCGTTCGTCACGCCATCAAATTCATTCGACGCGTTTCCTCCCTTTCCCAGTGGTTTTCAAACGCTTTTTATTTGTCAAACGTAATGTTTCACGAAGAGAATTATTTTTCAAATCTTCGCAAAATTCATTGTTATATCACTTTAATTTTAACATAGTTTCGTTTAGTTATTGTTAAGTTCTATACAAACTACGTGTAACGAATAGATTCTTTCGTAAGAATGAAAATAGGTATCTTATATCTGATTAAATTTACAAATTTAAAGAAATATAATCATATCGTTGAATATTTAAAATAATATTCAATATTATGCAAGGTATAATAATCAGACTACAGATATTTATGAAATTTTTACGATTTATCCATCATTTTAAACATTCTATACTTTATTTTTCTTTTCATATCATAGAATCATTCCGTTTTCGCACATTTATATTCTCCATAATAAAAATATCCCCAATCTAATCTAAAAACTGCTCGAAATTCCGCGAATTTCTTTTCTAAATTTTCAAAAAAATCAATCACGAGTAAAAAACGAGTCCATCCCTTCAACTTTCCAATTTTTAATAATCTTAAAAATCTTATGGGCCCACTTGAAAACCGCTAACGCCGGCTAAACGCCCACTCATCGGAACGATCTTCCTCTTCGCCAGAACCCCAGAACTGTTTCCAACCAGTTCTCTCGCCTAAAATTTTCTGTCGAGCGGTTTAAACAATTAACCCGCTCTGCAATCCTGGCCGGCGAGAAATCTAGAGATATCGGGGCTTTATTAACGCGAATCGGCGGAACAACCGGCATCGAGAATTCGCATGCCGGCGCGCCAGTTAAGATGTTATCGTGTAATGAAAGACCATGGGTCTGGTGGAAACAGCGGAGGAGGTCTATATTGGAGCTATCTAGCCCGGCCACGGAGGAGCCACGTCTCTCGACTTTCTTCCTTCAATTCCTAGCTTCGTCCAAATGGATGATAAATTAGCTAGAAATAGGTAATACGGGGCAGGTGATGTCAGATTGGCAGATGTTTTTGGTTACACAACAGCCCCAACCCTAATCTACCACGGCAACGTGGGTATTGCGTTCTTTTTTCCTCTTTTTTTCTTTTTTTTTTTTTTTTTTTTTTTTTT
>NW_006263418.1:168321-171888 GCF_000469605.1 Apis dorsata
TTACCTAGCTTCAACTTTCCGCATATTTTAGTTTTTTTTTGTCGGGTTTTTAATAGATACGAAGTGCAGATCCTGAGGATTTAATTAAGAATTGCAATTAGACGCGGTGTGCCGCGAGAGGAAACTAGATATTACGAGCGATAGTTATGTAACTTAGGGACTTCGTGGTGGGAGGAATATTTTTTTTTTTTATGTAATTTTTATACAATGTAAAATATTTTAATAGGATATGTGTTACGTTTATTCATAGGGGAATATATAAATATAAATATATAATAAAATAATCTAAGATTTCAATTGTTAGTAGCATTCATGAGATTTGATCAATAGAATTAATTCTAAAATCTTGCAGAAAGGGAGTGAAAATATATAAATATAATGAAAAATAAAATATTCGTAAATATATATATTTATATAAATCAGTCAACAGATTGACAGATGAAATTGTTCATTACATTGAACATGTTAAGAATTTCTTTCTGAATAAACAAGTGATTTATATATTAATAGAAATTTTGTTTAATATTTTATTTTCAAATAAATGTATCTTCGACGTCAAATTTAATTCTACATTTTTCATTAATTCATTCTCCACGATTTTATGCACCATACTTTATATAACGATGGTGTACACATACAGGAATAAATGTAATTCTAAAATTTCAATAAAGCTTGTTACGATGGAACACGGCCGAAGAACATACTACATGACCTGAAATATTTGTAACCTTTAACGTTACCATGTTACCCATTCGGAATGCAGCTTTTTAACAGCAAGATCCTACCCGCTGATCGAGCCAACATTAACGTACTATCTGCTTGTTACACGTTGTACAAACGTGCCATAACGCAGTCACGCAACGACCGTGATATCTATTTCAATCGTCTGAGAAACGACACGTCAACCCCGATGTAAAAACTTTTATCTCTTTCGAGCTCGAACGCCTGCCTTATCCATCGCGTACACGCGTTTCGAAACCAACCCCCGAGAAAAGGAATTGTTTAAAGTGAAATACGTAACTCATATTTTTTTTAAAAATATATATTTGTATTGGAATCCTTAAGAAAATATTTATAATAGAATATTTACTAAGAATAAGAAAATTTTCAATATTCAATTCAAATTTTTAACAGAAGAACGATCTATAAATCAATAAATCAAAAGATAAAGACATAACTCGCAAAGATTATTATTTTAATCGTCTGCTTTATTACAACTTTAAACCGGAATATTCAATATTTAATAAATCAACAAACTAATATGCATAATTTATTATTTTCTAATTATCTCATTTCAATTAAAACGTACCCATTCGTTAAAAACAACGAATATATTCGATATAAATTTCTAATCGACTTCATTTCAACTACATCTCGTTTCTTAATCCCTTTGAAAGGTATTTCCACCCTTTCATCCCCTAAATAAAATAAAACAAAATACCCAACATCGATAAAAATTATCGACCAAACCAACAAACCAATTGATAAATACGTAACCGGTATCCCCATTATCCCCCGTGTGTTCGCGGAAACGCACGTTCCCACCCGATAAACAGCGAAATCCCATCGGCGTGTTCGAATCACTTTCCGCGTAAACACGTAAATTGAGCACCGAACGAAGATAATCTCTCGAAGGAGCGAATCCATCCCGCGTTTAGGCGCGCGGGAAAACTCGACAAAACGTTGCTGGCCACCATCGATTTGCGATCGATCGACGATAATCCGAGGAAATGATCGGGTGCCCGGTGCTCACGCATTAGAAAACCGGCACGAGATGCCCACGGTCACTGGATTATGGAGTTTGCACCGTGGAATTATAACCGCGGTGATAGGAGGGAAAGGTGGACGAGCAGCACGAACAACAACGAGAGAGAGAGAGAGAGAGAGGAAGGGGGGATAGAGAGGTCGCATAATGCATCTGTGTATCACGATGATGTCCAGCGGCACGTTTGCAAGAAAGGAGACCTCTGATCGCAGGAGAGAGAGAGAAAGAGGAAAAAGAATAGTCACGCCGTGCCACCACCCCCACACGGAGATGCCGCGAGCGCATAAATCCGCGCACGGCTCTCCCTTCCTCCCCCCTCTTTGATCCGTTAGATTCCGCGAATACTTGGCGGCCGTCTTTTGAACCGAGGCCGCGATTTCGCGTAATTGGGACTGGATGATTAGACGCATCCTCGTTGCCGCGAGGAATTCGCACGCGTAATCCACGTAGAGTTTGCGTGATGTGTGTGTGTGGGGTCGAGGGTACTTTCGAAGGCGATATCTCACGGTGATCCAGATACGACTGGAGATCGATCGAAGACAATTCTTTTCTTCGTATCGATTTGTATATTTGTACGTGTTATACTTTCGTAGAGATTGTGTAGATGTGATAGAAATGACTTGTGGTTTTTATATTGGGTGATCGTTACGTAGGCTCAATAACTTTTCAAGCGTAATTCGAGGATTTTTCAAGCGTAAATCAATAATATGAAAACATTCAACGGACATGGTGTCCTCGAAATTCGAAATGGAACAGTACAAGCTTGTACGTTATTTTATAGACGTGTATTTCCGTGTTTGCCTAGATATTTCGTCGAATAGTTCGTGTCAGGGAAAAGGGGAGTATCTAGAACAGGCTAAAATAGAGATATCCTTTAATCAGAGCAGAGAGTGTACAAGAGTAGCCATTCACGAATCGACTTCTTTCCGTTATGAATCTGTTCTTACGCGTGAACGAGGGTCGATGAGAGACGTCAATATCCAATCGATAGATAAGCTTGGCCGAACAGTCGCAAACACAGCTGGATCCTACGGTTAGGGTTCCAGGTAACACAGGGTGCCTTGTGTCGCGAGCCTCCTTTGCCTTTGTGTACCGATCCGCCGCCTTCGTCAGTTTGATCCTCTGTATACGCAGCTTGCCGACATTTTCCACGTATTTCGCTATCTTTACACTGTTCTCTAAACGGCCTCTGTTTGCCCGGATTAACCGATTATAGGCCATCTCAATAATGCTCCTCGCGAAATCATTCTTTCCCGAACCGGCGTACCAGATTCTTCTTCATCCGATTTAGAATCCGAACTTTTTTTATTTAGAACCGCGAGAATCAAATTCAACAGATTCGTAAAATGGAAAAGAATTTTTTCGAGAGGTATTCGAGAATTTTTCCCCCCCCAGAAATCCTCCCTTGCGATTTTTGAATCGAACGAACTTGACTTGATAATTTTCCAAAAAAATGAAATTCCGACTTCTGTTACAGGTACGACCTGGGGTTGTGTCGGGGTAGCTAGCAAAACGTCTGTGAACGGTGGAGAAGAGACTAGGACGGAGAGAGAGCGAGCGAAGAGAGTGGAGAGCGGAAAGTGTTGTAGAAGAAAAAGAAGAAGAGGAAGTCGAGAGAGTGTAGGCGCAGGCGCCGTAGGTGATGTGAGGCTGGCGCCCGCCTCACGTTTGGGGTGATGCCCTCCAGTGAGCCTCATCCCCCCCAGTACCACCTTCAGCACCACAACATTCCTCCCTCGCATCTCCAGCAGCACACGTCGGCCGCGATCGGGCAACATCAGCTCTACCAGCAGCTGGTGGCG
>NW_006263418.1:172939-177190 GCF_000469605.1 Apis dorsata
TACGCCGCGTTGACCCAGCAGCCACCGAATTTCCTCACTGGCACGACTATCGGCGTCTGCCCTGAACACATGCAAGGAAGACCTAGTGGAGTCGAGTGCCCGAAATGCGAACTGATCCTGGCCAGCAGCAGATTAGCCGGCCCTGGTGGACCTCTGGCCGGCATCCACAGTAGGAACTCGTGCAAAACTCTCAAATGTCCGAAATGTAATTGGCATTACAAGTATCAAGAGACTTTGGAGATACACATGAAGGAGAAGCATCCCGAAAGCGAGACCTCCTGCATCTATTGCATCGCCGGACAACCTCATCCGAGGTTAGCTCGTGGCGAGACTTACACCTGCGGATACAAGCCCTACAGATGCGAGGTGTGCAACTATTCCACCACGACGAAAGGTAATCTCAGTATTCACATGCAGAGCGACAAACACTTGAACAACATGCAAGAGCTTCAGCAAGGCGGAGGTGGCGGTTCAACTGCGAGCAATCCATCGTCCTCGCAGGACGCGCCGATGCCAACGAGAAGTCCCCATCACCAGCAGAACCACAGTCCGCACATAACCGGTCAGGCTGGGAACCAAGGGAAGCCTAAACCGACGTTTCGCTGCGACGTGTGCAACTACGAGACGAACGTCGCGCGTAACCTCAGGATACACATGACTAGCGAGAAGCATACGCACAATATGCTGGTCCTCCAGCAGAACGTGAAGCACATGCAGACTCTGTCCGCGCTTCAATCCCATCACCAGCAGGCCCAGCACCACCATCAACAAGCGCAACAGCAACACCAACAACAACTCGAGCAGCTGCTTCATCTAGGCGGTTTGGACAAGCCCCAACACGCGGAGGCTGCCCTCGCGGACATGGCTTACAANAAGCTTTGTTGATCCAGATGATGACCGGTGGCCAGTTACCACCGCAGCTACCACCAGAGATTATGGGCGGCATGGCGAGCATGGGCGCCATGGGCAACCTCGGTGGCGACGGTCTATCACCCGACAGTATGGACCCACCGCCTGAACCAGCGGACCCTGACCCCTCTCATCTCTATCACTGCTGCGTGTGCAACAATTTTGCCACCGATTCTTTGGAGGCCCTCGGCCACCACTTGGCCGTGGACCGGACGAGGACGCGAGAGGGCGAGATCCTCGCCCTGGTCGCTGGCCACTTCGTCTGCAAACTTTGTTCCTATAAAACCAACCTGAAGGCGAATTTCCAATTGCACTGCAAGACGGACAAACACCTCCAACGTCTGCAACACGTGAACCACGTGAAGGAGGGCGGGCTACGAAACGAGTGGAAATTGAAGTATTTGGCCTCGCCCACTAGCGCCGCGCAATTACGTTGTCACGCGTGCGACTATTACACGAACAGTGCGCACAAATTGGCGCTGCACGCAGCCTCGCCGAGGCACGAGGCCGCGTCTCTGCTCCTTCGCCACTTGCTCGAGGCAAGCGCGAATATCCCATCCCAGGCCAAGTTGTATCATTGCGCTTTGTGCGGGTTCAGCGCGAGGCACAGATTGCCGTTGCTGCAGCACGTTCGTTCGCTGAGACACCTTCAGATGGAGCAGTTGCATCAGCTTCATCGGCGGAGCGGCATACAGGGGAACGAAACACCGCACACCGATATCGGTGACGTTTTTCAGGTTATGAGCGACCCCGACGCCCCACCTGCGCAACAGCCGAGTCCCACCGCGCCGACCACACCGAATGCTACCAGTGCCAACAATGGTGAGTCGATGCTTTTCGAGATAAAGTATCGGATAAGTAGAGTTTGAAGACTGAATGTTGGGAAGGAGATTAAAATTTTTGGTGGAAGTAGGTGTAGAGAAAACTAATTTTTAGATTCAGGAAAATCGAATCAGACATTTTTTGAACTCTTGAAACTCGAAATTCTGTCGAGAAGGGCGCTCATGCCCTTTTTGCATCCAGCAATGCTATTTCAAAAATTTTTATTTTTCTTTGTTTTCTTAGAATTTGATGAATTAAAATTTTTAGAAAATTTCTCGAACTCTCTAAACTTAAGTGAGTAATTAATTAATAGGTTGATATTCTTATTCTTATTTTTCTTTAAATTATTTTCTTAAAATATTTCTTTAAAGAATATTTATTTTATTTATTTTATTGATGAATTAAAATTTTTGGAAAATTTCTCAAACTCTCTAAACTCAAGTGAGTAATTAATTAATAGTTTGATATTCTTTTAATTTGTGAAAAATTTAATTTCTATTAAATTTAAAATTATTAAGTTTCGAAATCTAATCCTAATTCTTGGGAATGAACTTTTCGATTAACAAACTTTTGATTATGGCATTTCCTTCTTTTATATCCAGTCTTCGATTGTTAAATGGAAACTTGATATTGCAATCGTTTCTTGCTTTTTTTATTTCGATTATAAAGTGATGCAAATTATGAATTGAATAATACATGTATAGTTTTAAATGTGCATATTTAATTTAGATTCTTGAATAATCTCTATGTATATAATTAAAATCGCGCAGATAATTCGGTGTTACATTCATTAAAAAAAGAGAATATTATTAAACATAATCACATATTTAATTACTTAAAAAAATTTCCTACTTGTAAAAATTTTAAAGATGCAGATCTTTGCATAAAAGCATTTAATATAAAAAATTATCATATAAAAAGTATATATGTATTTATATGTAATATAGCAGAGAAAAATGGAAAAGTAGAATAATTATTTTATATATTATATTTAATAATATTAATTGTGCTATTGTTATGTAGTTATTATTGTAATATAAAAATATAAAAACAATTGCTTCATCGTATAATTTGAACAAATATTATTATTCTGTACATTTCAAGATCTAGTTTTTATCTAATTTATTCGTTCATTATATATCTATTTATATTTTACACGATCATTTTTCATTTTTATTTATTTACCTTTAAGCATAATGATGACTTTTTTTACGTCAATCATGATTTACGATTGATTTATTAACGAAAGAAGGAAATAACGAGAATATTCAAATACGATTGATTCATTAAAGAAGAAGAAAAGAATGAGAACAACCACTAATTACGGGGATATATCGAATTATATTTCTTTTAGAAAAAAGAAACGTATGAAGATCAAATTCACATCTGTCAAATCGTTTTCAAAGGAAGATTCATTCGACATCTTTATTAATAAATTCAATATTTTCATCGATTATCGCGTAATTAGCATGCAATGGTGGTAATTTCATGTGGCAGATGGCGATGGCGTGTGCCATGACACGCACAATGCCGAGTGTTATTACGTGTATCGAGGGCCTGTATTTATATAAATGTACGAGAACGACACAATGTGTTGTTCGAGCTATATACTTCAGAAGGGAGAGAGCGAAATTAGACTTTTCCATTTTGTTGTTGATGCCATATATTCAAAGTTATTCACAATTGGGATATTTGTGGATGAAGACATCATATAGTTAATATTTTGAAAAATTAAAAAATTTTTATATGATAACGAATAAATTTCGTACATATCTAAAATTATATAAAATCGAGTTATTATTTATTCTTTGAATTACTACAAAAATATAAATTGAATGATAAAAACTTAAAAATACTCACCATAGATAAATTAAAAATATCTATTTTGTATTAATTACTAATATCCAATATCCAAATTTTTATTATTTCATTTACAAATAATTTATTATTTATATAACTTTCTAATATTCTTCCTTATTTCATTTTCGTTCATTCAAAGAATAAAACTTTTGAAATATATTTCCAAATAAGAAACAAGATTGCCATTTTGGGAGATACAAACCTAACCAATTCTCAAACTTATAATTAAATAATATAACTTCAAACAATGCTGATATATTATATTTATAATATTACAACTAAAATCTCTGAATTACATGAAAATGAAAATGAAACATATTTCTACAAATCAGGCGATTGCCATATTAGAAGAACCAACTATTTTCTGAGATAATCGCATTAAATTTTTCCATATCCAACGAATTCTCAAACATTCGCTCGTCCCAAAGGGAAGCACGAAATCATCCGAAAGGGCTTCACCGATGTGTATGAAACCAGTAGCACGCGTTGCATCGTCGCAACTGACGCCTGTTCGACGTAAATGCGGTTTTGGACAATGGCGGAGACCACGCGAATAGGCGGTCCTCCCTTTATTTTCGCGTCTTGCTTTCTCCGCAAGCCACGCGTTTTTCCCTCCCGGTCGAAAACGACCCCGTCGATAATTTCCATGCATCGGCAATC
>NW_006263418.1:177545-179736 GCF_000469605.1 Apis dorsata
TAATTTCAAGTGGTATTGTTACGGACAAGGAAGCATCTGCGACGTCTGCACACAACCATCATGGTCCCATCCCCTGATAATTTGCTAGAGGTGTGCGAGAAAATGTCGGTCGAGTCGAAATTTCTTTTTTTTTCTTTTCTTTTTATCGAGTCGAGTTTGAAATTCTATAAAAATCAATATTGTTATTTAATTTATCAATTATTTAATTCTCTTCGTACACGAATTAATGTTAGAGAAATCAATTGTGATTTAAGATATTGTTTCCTCTAATGATTTATCTCTCATTGAATGATATAAAAATATTTTGACATTAATATTCGTTCAGATATATTTGAAAATTGAAATTTTTATCCTTTTTAATCGATTTTAAATTCTTAAAAGATATGTATAATAAAATTTTTCAACTTTATTTATATTTCAATTTATTTCAAAAAATGAAAAAGTAGCATATTTTAGAAGATTTTAAATAAATAAAAAAAATTATTTCACACAAAAACAGTATGATACAAATATCATAAGACTCTATTGTTACTTAATTTAACAAAGACAATAGATCTAATTCACTATAGATATACTGAATTATCTTGAAATAGAATAAGAGAATATTTCAATCGTTAAAATTTTTGTTAAATAAATTTTTTTATATAAGCATAAACTCAATGAACGAGAAGCTTTGAATATTTCTTCTTTGTCGCAGATCATTAAAATGTTGTAATTTTCTTATTTATCAATTTTATGAAGTGAGAGAACTAGGATTGATAGTTGAGTTGAATATTTTTCATATTATATCTGTTGCGTTATAATAAACAGTATAGGATCGTATAATTTTGTGTGATAAATTATAATGTGACGAAGAAAGTTTTTATAGTTCGTAATTGAAGCAAATAACATTATTTTTAATAGATTCTTTAACAGTAGAATACCACGGATACCATTTTCATTTTGACGTTTTCTCATCCTTTTAATATTTTTATTCGATGTTTAATGATTTGTAATATATTTTTTTTAATATATCGTGCATACAAATTTTTAAAAATATTAATTATATGAGCTCAAAAAATATAATATAATCGTGTTTCAATTCTAATTTATTACGTTTTTATATTTAATTTCTATTGATTTTTGTTTTTATAATTTATATACAATATTTCAACATAAAATTATTAATAACAACGTTATAATAACAAGTATTATTAAACACAATTTAACAAAACAATATTAAACAATTATTAAAAATATCTTTTCGCTCAAAATGATCGAATTCTAAATAACATGAAATGCAAAAAAAACTTTCTAAATAACATGAAATTCCCCAGATCTCTTTAACTATAAGAATTCGTTCAAAATTTTATAATATAAGGAAAAACGAAAATACATGCTTTAAAACAATGTTTAATTTAACTTCCAATATTTTTCAATTTAAGATTGCAGTATCGATAATTGATACCAACGATAAATTTCAATTAGCTGTGTAATCGCCAATAAAATCTGTTAGTAATTTACTTATCCGTAATAAAAAAGTAAAAAGGCATGCATCGCTCGTGCAAGGATCTGCATCGAACTTAAGAGAAAAAACGAAAAGAAGAAACGTAACACCGAAACAAGAGAATCGGCGTCACGGGACGAAATGCTTTCGCTGCCGTTACACATAATTTACTTTCTCTCACAACATTATCGACTTATACCTCTGTTCACATGCAGCTGCAAGATTAATGGTTCTTTTTTCGGCTGTTAAGATTTTTGATGTCGATCGACGATTTATCGGCGTCTTAATAGAAAGGCGAATTACACGTTCGCGTTATCGGCAGATAGTAATCGGTGGTATTAAGGCACAAGAATTTATGTTGCACGAATCAAAAACTGTTAACGTTAATGCGGCCCAATTGCACGGTGTGTTCCCATAGTGATTTCCGGTTTTCACCGTGCGGAAATTTCGATGCTTTTAAAACGCCCCTTAAAATTAAGGTTAAAGAACTTAGAAATGAGAATCGGGAAAAATTATAAGCCAGCGTTGCGCTTGTATGAATATGAATGCGTAACCCATATTTTTTTCAAAATACTTTGATCGATCGCAAGTCGTATAAATTAAATATATATTTATTCTTATAATTTTACAATTAATACATCTTTAAATTAAATCATCATACGTTAAACTGAAGGAAATCTGAAACAACGTAGAACTATAATTCAT
>NW_006263418.1:179981-181082 GCF_000469605.1 Apis dorsata
GTAATTTTACAATTAATACATCTTGTGTTAAATTAAATCATCATACGTTAAACTGAAGGAAATCTGAAACAACGTAGAACTATAATTCATGCAAATTTATCGCTTTTACGAATATAATTAAACAAAAAAATTCAAATAAAAATTTATTTAAACAATTCAGTATTTTCACAATTTCAGTAATTTTACAATTAATACATCTTGTGTTAAATTAAATCATCATACGTTAAACTGAAGGAAATCTGAAACAACGTAGAACTATAATTCATGCAAATTTATCGCTTTTACGAATATAATTAAACAAAAAAATTCAAATAAAAATTTATTTAAACAATTCAACAAGTATTACAATGAGTACTTTATCTCGAATATATTATACATTTTGACGTATTGTGCGCATTCTTCATACTTTGCATCTTTACGCCATCACAATGGTACAAGTTGAATAAAAGTAAAAATATTTTGACACATTCTTGCATCTTTGTAAATTATCCCGACGTTGAGAAGTAGCATACATAAATTTTCAATTCACGTCACTCGTGCCATTTTCCCTTCATTTAATTCTCCTCCTCGCTTGCATAGAACAACGCGCTTCAAAACGCATCGCCCGTTGATCTCCCGCCTCAATTACCATGCGAATCCCGGTTACCGTTTTCTTTTCCAGACCGACGAGAGGAAGGTAGCGACTGCGGCAGCGAGGTGAAGCAGGAGCCGGATAACGATCAGGAAACTGAACAAGAGCCGGAGAACGATCACGAGGAAGTCACCTGCCCGTATTGCACTTATCAGCCGACGTCGCGCGAGGAATTGAGGCAGCATTTGCAAGTTGCTCATGTCCAGGACGCCGAGGACAAAGCGGAGGCCGTAAAGGAGGAGCCGCCTCCGGAATTGTTGTGCCCGCTGTGCCAGGACGGGTTCAAAGAGCGTTCCGCGCTCGAGAAGCACGTGATGCAAATACACTCGGTGAACGCGGACGGTTTACAACGTCTTCTGCTGCTGGTTGACCAGAGCCATTGGCTGAACAACAATCCGCGGAACACCTCGACGCCGGCCGTGGCAATGCCGTCCTCACCGACCACCACCATCAAGCAGCCGCAGGAGGAG
>NW_006263418.1:181102-184561 GCF_000469605.1 Apis dorsata
ATTTGAGCGAGCGCGGGGCCAACGAGGAGATCGAGGAGATCACGAGATGCACCGTTTGCGGCCGTGTTTGCCGCTCGTTGGAGGAGCTGCAGCAACACCACAGGGAGATCCATCCTGCCACTACGCCCACGCTCGCCGTCAGCGAGAAACACGTATACAAGTATCGATGCGGCCAGTGCAGCCTCGCGTTCAAGACGCTGGAGAAGTTGCAGCAACACTCGCAATATCACGCCATCAGGGACGCGACCAAGTGCGCCCTCTGCGGAAGATCGTTTCGCTCGGTCCAGGCGCTCCAAAGACACCTCGAATCCGCCCACGCGGATCTCCACGAGGACGAGTTGGCCCAGTACAAGCAGAGCTTGTTGCACGCCCATCCGCTCCTCCAGGCGCTCACGGAGGAGGCGCTGCGCAGGCAGGGCAGCCTCGTCGGGGAGCAGAACGTCGAGGACGATGCCAGCAAGGCGGAAGAGGAGGAGAGCGACGCGAGCGACTCGTCGCCTTTGCACAAGGAGCAACGCCTTCTGGAGGATTATCTGAACAGCCAGCCGGTAGCCGAGGATTCTTATCACGATCCAGGGAGAAAGTTCAAGTGTCATCGTTGCAAAGTCGCGTTCACAAGGCAGAGTTACTTGACAGGTCACAACAAGACGTTGCTGCATCGCAAAGGGGAGAAAATGTCTTACCCTATGGAGAAGTATCTGGATCCGAATAGACCGTACAAGTGCGATGTTTGCAAAGAGAGTTTCACTCAGAAGAATATTCTCCTCGTCCATTACAATAGCGTGAGCCATCTGCACAAATTGAAGAGGGCCATGCAAGAGCAAGGTAACAACAACACGTTGATCTCCGTGGTTCCACCTGCCAGTCCGACAGAATCGCCAGATTCTCAGCAAGATCAGGACAAGAAACCGTACAAATGTAACATATGCAAGGTAGCCTATTCCCAAGGTAGCACTTTGGACATTCACATGAGGAGCGTGCTCCATCAGACCAGGGCCAGTAAATTACCAGATCTCGCTGCGAGCGGCCAACTCGACCTCGCGCGTCCCCTGATCGAACAGCCTCCACCTAGCAGCCCTAACAGTCCACCTGTCAACACCAGCACTTCTGGGAATAGCGGTGCAATGCTGTCCTGTCCTCGCTGCAGCGCTCTCTTCGTGAACCAAGAGCAGCTCGCCACTCATCAACAACTGTATTGCATCTTCAGTAATCCTTTGGCGTTGTTTCAACAATTGGCGGCTTCGCAACAGCTCGCTTCGTCCGCGCCAGCGAAAACACCGCCTCCAACCTCCACAACGCCGGGTCCTCAGCAGCACATGCAGCAGAGTGCACAACACTCCACGCAAACCGCCCAGGACATCCTCTCTCAGCCCCGTCACAAGACGTCACAGATGTACAAGCATCTTTTGGAGAGCTTTGGCTTCGATCTGGTGATGCAGTTCAACGAGAATCACCAAAGGCGTCAGCGCAAGGAGGAGGAGGCGGCAGCCGCGCTTCAGGCCCAGCAGGAACAACAGAAGCAGGAGCAACAGAAACAAGCCCTCGCCGCTCAAGCTGCTCGGGAGAGAGAGGAAGAAGCCGAGGAGCACACGGATGATGACGTTATACCGGAATTGACCAGAAGCACCTGCCAACATTGCAACAAAGAATTCAGCAGTGTTTGGGTGCTGAAGGCACATTGCGAGGAGGTGCACCGCGACTTGGTGCCTCGAGAATTCTTAGAGAAATACGCTCAACAGTTCAAGTGTGAATACGAGAAGAAAAGCGTGGTGGTGACAGTTGCAACGTCCTCTTCCACGTCATCTGGGCCCAGAAGTTCGACACCAGCTTCTGGCCAACCGCAAGATCTCAGTTCGGACAAAGAGCAACGAGAGAAAGTGAAGGAGGAGATTATCGAGAACAAGGATAGAATCAGTAAAACGCCAGAAGCTACTTCCACAACACCAGCGACCACTCCAGCTCTGAGCAATACTCCAGTGTCGAGCACTGATTCCACCACACCCACCGTATTGCCAACCAATCCTCAGCATCACATTCAACAGCATCAGCAGCAACAGCAGCAGCAACAACAACAGCAGCAGCAGCAGCAGCAGCATCAACAACAACAACAACAGCAGCAACAGCAGCAACAACACGCTCAACTGACTTTGGCACAACAAATGACGGAAATGCAAGCTGCTCTGAACGCTATGGCCGCATCTCAGCTGCAACAACAGCTTCAACAGTATCCTGGATTGATGATGGGTATGATGGGATTACCGCTTGGATTAAATGTTCCTGCTTTGGCTGCTATGAATCTTCAACCCCCATTGGTGCCAATGATGTTACCGCCACCACCGTACGATGGTACAGCCACCGGATATCCGCCTATTAATGCTCAAGCTGATCTCCTAGCCAAACAACATCTCGCCTTGCAGCAACAACAAGCAGCAGCCGTGAGTAATTTTATGATCCATTGTATTCTTATTTTGAGTTCATATTATATTTATTATCAATTATATCGTTATTATATATTTTATTGAAAGTGTATTTTGACTTTTTCTCGATTAGTGTTTTCGTTTCAATGTTTAATTTTGAATATCTGTCAAATTTTTTTACTTTGCTTAAAAATATACATTTTTTTTGTAAGAAAAATGATCTAAAATACTTGATTTATGATCAGGAAATGTGAACTGTTCGAAGATTCTCATTGTCAATGAGAAGATAAAAGTATTCGATAAATTAATCAATGTAATTCATTTATATCAATCTCATTATCACTAGACTGCGAATTTTTATGTAGAAAACATTTCATACATTTCGTGCATTTTGTACACTTGATATAAACGTTCAACGAGATTAAAGTATGATTTATCAGATAAACGTATATTTTATTACAAATTAGATGTAAAAATCCGCATTCTATCACTTTCCATACGATCATTCATAATCTCTGATAATGGCATTACGAGGAATCGGAATGCAAAAAAAAAAAAAAAATGAAATTAGAAGCAGACCCTGTCAAAGCGAATAAACCAACCTGGTAAATTATCCTCGAATTTGCGAACGAGAAAGAAAGCACAGGCGACCTTTTCTTACAGGCAAACGCGGCTGCCTCGCAGAAACGAGCGCGAACACGCATTACCGACGAACAGCTAAAGATATTACGGGCGCATTTCGACATCAATAATTCCCCCGGCGAGGAGCAGATTCTAGACATGGCTGCCCAAAGCGGTCTACCGCCCAAAGTGATCAAACACTGGTTCAGGAATACGTTGTTCAAAGAACGGCAGCGCAACAAGGACAGCCCTTACAACTTCAACAATCCGCCTAGCACGACCCTGAATCTCGAGGAATACGAGAAAACGGGGGAGGCGAAGGTGACCCCGTTGAATTCGAGCGTGTCCGGGAGCAGTTCCTCGGACGACAAAAGCCCAAACAAACAGGCGACCCCGCCACCCACGGCCACGTCAGTCAACA
>NW_006263418.1:184609-184880 GCF_000469605.1 Apis dorsata
AGCCAGCCGATATAAAGCAAGAAATTCAAGAGCAGCCGCAGTGCCACGTGCAGCAACAGTCTCAGCATCAGGAGGAGCAACAACATCACTCGCCCGGAAGTTCGGGCGGGCAACAGTCGAGGCCGCACTCACCGGCGCTGAGCATGAGCTCGGTATTCTCTGGCATCCATCACGACGTGTCGACGCACGCGCCATCAGCCACCAGCACCCCAAGTGCCCCGATGTTACCGCCAAAACTGGCGCCCCAAAATTTCGCCAGTCCTAACTCGGG
>NW_006263418.1:184887-185025 GCF_000469605.1 Apis dorsata
CGAGTAGCGTGGTGGCCAGTCCGATTGCGGCGATGGCGTTGACGCCTCAGAGATCTCTGAGCCCTGGCCGCGGACCGACCGATTATTCGTTCGGTGGAAGCGCGAACGGAAGTAATTCGTCAGGCGGGAGTTCGGGGA
>NW_006263418.1:185117-186552 GCF_000469605.1 Apis dorsata
ACGTGCGAATCGGACAAGATTCACCGATTATCAAATCAAAGTGCTGCAAGAGTTCTTCGAGAACAACGCGTACCCGAAGGACGACGACCTGGAATACTTGAGCAAACTGCTGGGATTGAGCCCGCGCGTGATCGTGGTTTGGTTCCAAAACGCTAGGCAGAAAGCCCGAAAGGTGTACGAGAATCAGCCAGCCGCTGAGCCAGTGACACCGGGGGGCCGCGAGGGTGACGACGGTTCGGGCCGCTTCCAGCGGACCCCAGGCTTGAATTACCAATGCAAGAAGTGTTTGCTGGTGTTTCAGAGATACTACGAGCTCATTCGTCATCAGAAGACGCACTGCTTCAAGGAGGAGGACGCGAAGAGGAGCGCCCAAGCGCAGGCGGCC
The DNA here is from genome assembly GCF_000469605.1 of Apis dorsata. Lineage (NCBI taxonomy): Eukaryota > Metazoa > Arthropoda > Insecta > Hymenoptera > Apidae > Apis > Apis dorsata. The sequence goes on from NW_006263418.1 coordinate 185,503, forward strand.
GCGGCCCAAGTAGCCGCGGTTCTCAGTTCCGAAGACAGCAACAGCAGCTCGACCACCACCACTGCTAACGCAGTCTCCACCAATCCTACGAGCGCGCCCGCCCTCGCGGAACAGTTGCAACAACCGTTGAACACAGCTACGCCGCCCCATCATCAGCAACAGGCGATGGGACAGTCGCATCAACAATCGCAGCAGCAGCAACAGCAACAACAACAGCAGCAGCAGCAGCAACAGCAACAACAACAGCAGCAGCAGCAGCAACAGCAACAACAACAGCAGTCGCAGACTGAGTCGAAGGAGGGTAGCTTTCAGTGCGACAAATGCAATCTGATGTTCGGACGATTCGAACTGTGGCGCGAGCATCAGCTGGTACATATCATGAACCCGTCCCTCTTCCCACCCGCTTATCCACCGGACTCACCCTTCGGGATCCTGCAACAGCAGGCGTTGAACGCTACCACGGGAGTGGCGACCGATGCTCCTCATCCGTTGATAGCGATGATGCAGGATAGAAAGAGGAAATACGAGGATTTCGACGAGGGGACAGGTGGCGAATCGCGATCGAATTCCGAGCACAGCGAGCAGCCCAAAGACAAACGACTGAGAACAACCATACTGCCCGAACAATTGGATTACTTGTATCAGAAGTACCAGGTCGAGTCGAATCCATCGAGAAAGATGTTGGAGACCATAGCTCGCGAGGTCGGGTTGAAGAAGCGCGTGGTGCAAGTATGGTTTCAAAATACTCGCGCCCGCGAACGAAAGGGCCAGTTCCGCGCGCACAGCCAGGTGATCAACAAGCGTTGCCCCTTCTGTCCAGCCTTGTTCAAGGTGAAATCCGCCTTGGAGTCGCATCTCAGCAGCAAACACGCCGACCAGGTGGCGCGTGGCGAGGTCAATATCGACAATATCCCGGACGAGGAACTGTCTATGGAGTCCGCTCCTTCGAACCCTAGCACGCCCAACATGATGCCTCCCCTCTTCCCACCGTTCAACACCGACATGGAGGCGTCGTTGAAAAAGTACTACGAGGAGTCGATGAAGCGATAC
>NW_006263418.1:186621-188807 GCF_000469605.1 Apis dorsata
AGCGGCGAATCTCCTCTGGATCTGAGCAAACCTGTCGACCTTAGCCGCCCCATGAAACTGAACCTCGGCGGGCTGGGCAATCTCCTGGACGAGCAACACGGCGCTCATTTCCGCGGCGGTAGCGATTGCGGCCCTCTTACCGATCTTTCCGAAAGAAGTATCTGCGATGACGACAGCATGAGCGAGACTACGGAGTTCCTAGACGACGAGAGCGGACCCGCGAGCCCTGCCTCGAGCACGCAAAGCTCGAGACAGGGCCCGGCTTCCGCGGGAACTGGAAGCACACCTGGCCCACCTGTCACCGGAGCAAGCAGTGGTACAGGCCAATCGAGCGGCAAGAGATATCGAACCCAGATGTCCGCCACCCAAGTGAAGGTGATGAAGTCACTGTTCTCGGACTACAAGACGCCTACGATGGCCGAATGCGAGATGCTGGGGCGCGAAATCGGCCTGCCCAAGCGCGTCGTCCAGGTGAGCATCTCTTATTTGTTTCGAGGAATTTCTATTTCTATCTATCTTAAACATATTTTAAGATCATCGTTTCACGATCTTCAGACTTTAAATTTAACCTCGTTAATTTGGAAACGATAATTCTTACGATAATCGAACGAACGAACATTTCGTTTCGAATGCGTTTAACTGGAATTCCTCGCATCTTTCGATCGCCAATGGATGGATCTAACGGAGGGGATTGGCAGGTTTGGTTCCAGAACGCCCGCGCCAAGGAGAAGAAGGCGAGACTGGCCGCGGGCCTGCCCGCCGAGGGCTCGGCCGTCCAACCGAATCGCGGCCCGACCGGGCCCGACGAGTGCAGGCTATGCTCGGTCCGATACTCGGCGAAATCGCCGCTCCAGGAGCACGTATTCTCGCGGCGACACATCGAGTCGGTGCGTGTCGCCGTCGAGGAAGGTAGCCTCGTGCCGCCAACGCCCGGCGCGCCGATCGTTCCTGGCGGCAACACGAGCGCAGCGGGGATCGGTGGCTCGCCGGTGGTCGGCAACCAGCAGCAGCAGCAGCAGCAACAGCAGCAGCAATCGGACGAAAACATGATGTACGGATCCTTGTTCCTCCATCCAACGGCGATGTTCCAGCCACAGCAACAGCAACACCCGGGCGCCGCAGCGGCAAGCACGGCTACCACCACGGCCGGTGAGTGTCTGGCTGACCTCTTAGACTCGTAAACGATCGTTTTGGCTTCGCGTCTCGTTCGAAATTCTTAACGATCCTTTCTTTTTAGTCGATCGAAGAGAGAAATCATCTTCTTTCTCTCTTCGCTTTATTATAAATTTCACTTTTTTTTATATCGTGTTTTGTATCGTCGAACGAAATCGAACACTAAATGATAGTACGAGATAGTACGATTTGTTTTGTCAATGCTGCCTTTTTATTACGTTTGGGATGGAAATTAATGATGCAGTGATTATTATTCGTTTTTTTTGCTTTTTATTATCGTCGCAACAACGAACCTTGAATTTCGAACCCGCGCGAGTCATCGTCGTTTGTATGTTGTGCACGTGTCCCTTTTTTTTTTTTACTCGCGTGTATACGTAAGCATACCGTATAATTTTGGCCCGTGTGATACTCTAGGGGGCCTGTCGATTACGAAAATTTACGGAAGAAATTCTTTTGAAAGAAATCTCGAGTAATCTTTATATGTATAGTGCGAATATAATATATCCAGAGCTAGGCAATACTGAAAGTTCCTATCAGATGACTATTCTCTAGCGTAAGGGAGAACGTGACTAAGAAAAGAAAAAGAAAAAAAAAAAAAAAAAAAAAAAAAAAGAGCAAACGATCGAACGTATGCAAGTATGTGTATGTGTGTGCGTGTGCGTGTGTGCATGCTCGTGCGTGTGCGAGAGTGAGCTGCATAAAAAGAAAGGAGAAAAAAAAAAAAAGGAAGCAAGCGTAGGAAAGAAAAGTGTGGCCCATGATGCGTGAGAGGTATCAAGCATTAATAACATTTTTAATCTAATCGATCATCGCCGCCGGATAATATAGATAAACGAAAGGAGAAACGAAAAGAGAAGAAAAGAAAAAAAAATAAACACATTACACATTTTGCGTCTTGATTATTATAAGTTGCTGTACAGTTAAAGACTATATTTGCAAATTATTTACGGATCATTATTATTATTATTATTATTATTATTATTATTATTATTATTATTATTATTATTATTATT
>NW_006263418.1:189096-190366 GCF_000469605.1 Apis dorsata
TTCTTGTTCTTCGACATACTGCGTCATACTTATCGTCGTTGTCGTCCTCGTCGTCGTCGTCGTCGTCGTCGTCGTCGTCGTTGTCGTCGTCATTATGCACAAACCGCGAAGCCATTCCAACACCATGTGTCATTTTACAGTGCACTCCTACTTATTGCGCCCTTGAGCATTCACTGTAAATACAACTTCGCTAAATCCCTAAGCCGTTATCCGAGGCCCGGACAGGGACCCTTTATCTCGAACGGTCCCGATTCTGGCCTCCACGAATTGTAACAAGAGAGAGACGATTCTTGTATTTTCTCTCTCTCTCTCTCTCTTTCTCCCTCTCTTTTTCTTTCTTTCTGTGTGACGAACGACGTACACGTGTTTTATATACTTCGTTAATAATGCACGTGATTGTAATATGTAGATACGCATAGTGATGCAGAATGGATTTCAAGGGAATGAAATAACGAAAGGTTTGATGATTCTTCGTTTTTTTCTTTTTTTTTTTCGAGAATTTTGTTCTTTGAAAGATGTTGATAATTATTATAAATTGTTTTATATTTTGAAGAGTTTAAATTTTTGTTTTCGTCCAACACGATATTTTTATTCTTCGGTATATTAGAGTTTATCGATCGATTTATCATAAAGTTGGAATCATTGAAGTTGCCAATATTTTTTATATATACTTTGTTTTATTATTATTTTTTATTATTATTATTTTTTTAATTCTTCTTTGTAATATTAAAAATTATTTGAAAATTATATACATTACACGATTGTGTATTATCAATTTTCAAATATAATTTTGAATTGAATCAATAAAACTTTGTTTTTTTTTTTTTTTTTACAAGTTTCAATTAATGCTCTTATACAAGCATTATTTTGAACGAAAAATCTCTTTAAAAAAAAAAAACCTTAGTTGATAAAAGAAAACAAAGAAATCTCATAAATTAAATTCTATTCTATATTAATTAAATTCGTGTCGTCTCTCCGCTCTTTATCGTCTTCGAACTCATCCATATACGAAATCCATTCTGAATCATCATCTTGCACATACATCCATAGGCACGCGTCAATATCCAGTCGAACCTGTTTCTTTGTCACCACATAGCACAATTTTGTTTGCCTTACTCTTTTCTTCCTTTACAACGACGCGCGATAATATCCTATTTTGCCATTTTTACGACGACATCGATTTTAATCAGGGCTACTATTATTACTAATTATTATTATTATTATTATTATTAATTATTATTATTATTATTATTATTATTATTATTATTAT
>NW_006263418.1:190510-192917 GCF_000469605.1 Apis dorsata
GTTTTATGCGTTAGTTATTTATGAGTCTTCTCTAAACCCCAAATTGTCTCTCTTTCTTTTTTATCGTTTTGTGATAGTCACACTCTCGTCTGCCCACGCAAACGAATCGACTCGATTGTATTCTGACCTTGAACAACTTGGATATATACTCTTTTTTTCTTTTTCTTTCGTTCATTAAATTTTTTTTTTTTTTATTTTACAATTTTACAATCGCATTTTTCACTCTCAAATGTCGCAATTTGATTTCGAAAACATTGAAACGCGAAAAAACGTGAAATTTATGCTGGATCTAGCCATTTTAAATTATCATTAGGGATCCCTTGTTCTGTGTCATTATACAGAATCGTAAAGAAATTTCTAACATTGCAGAAAATTTTTTATAAAATTTGTGCTCGATGTCGATAAAAAAACGAGAGATAAAAAAAAAAATTAATAATAATTTTTGACATCAAAAGTAATCCGTTTGGATTACTATTGAACAATCGTTTTTATTTATTTATTTTGAATTTGAATTCATCTAGTTTGTATTCTGCATTTTGTGATAGAAAATAAAATATGGAATACGAATTGAGACGAAATGTTTCTTACTTTCAAAGTTTCATGATTCAATTTAAATTGTTATAGATGATCGAGTGTGATACAAATCTCATTTAACTTTTTTTAAATCAAGTTTTTAAAGAAAATAATATTAAGATAAAATGTATCAGGTAAAATTTCGTAAAATTTAATACCATGTGATACGGATAAAGAACTACGTAATTAATGATTACAACAAATAATTGTATTGAGATTTTGTTTTCAAAAATTTGCGACAAATGAGCTTTATTTACGGTAGGGTAATTTGTATATTTGTGCATATATGCTAGGAAAAATTAATGTATGCGTTCAAAAGATCGTTTTTGTAGCCGGCGAGGGTGTGGCTCAATTTCTCGCTTTTTTTCTTTGCCGACACACGCACACTAATACACACAAACGCACATATCTACATTATGCACGAATCTACATAAAAAAATACTTTAATACAACAGAAACACTTGTGCATACTCGACATGACATGAACACAGATACTTGAATGCGTATAGTTTACACATATAGACAACAATTTTATATGTATGTCGGTCCCTACTATTCTTGTGTATATAGTTTATTATTATTATTATTATTATTATTATTATTATTATTATTATTAATTATTATTATTTTATATTATTAATATTATATTATTTTTCCGTTCTAGTCTAAAATAAAGCTATACTATCATAAGATTAATCTTTGGTTTTTTTTCTTATTTGATGTTTTTACCCTATCCTTTCAACCCTGAACCCTACCCACGTTTTATTTTCGGGTAAGTCGCTTTAATCATCGACACATCCACCTAAATCATCGTAGTTGTTTTGTTTTATTTATTTGCTTGTAGAATATTATTCGAGTAGATAGATATTGAAATAGATATTATTTATCAAATCGTGTAATGCAATGATTTTTTCTTTTTTTATAAAGCATTTAATTTTATAAAATGTGAAACAAAGATCGATATTGATTTATGTTACTCGTTTGGTAAATAGTAAAGACAAATTTTCTCCAAATGAATATAATTATGATTAAATATGATTACGTATTTATATTATATATGATAGCAGATTTGTTTAAATATTTTATATTTTCAATATACTGTTGTCTCTTATCTGGCGTTGAAAATTATTTGAACAAACTAATATTCGCTATTTGTAATGTGACTTTTTTAACAGCATATCAAAACAATTTCCTAATAAATAAAAATATTTTCTCGTCATAAGAGAATTTTGTCTAATCGAAATAATTGAAACATGTTTGAACAAACGTGACATTCATTATATTAAAGAAAAATATTTGGTTTGCAAATATATAAACATTCTATTTTTTCTAAAAAAAAAAAAAAGAAATAAAATAATTTTCTTCGCAAAAATATTTTACAAATTGGAATATATTTCGCTAGCAGAAAATTCTACTTTCTCTGAAAGAACGTTTGAGACCGTAATATAACGCCCAAAAATGCAAATATCCCTCGTCTGGCGAAAAAAGAACTAGATGCCATTATCGCGCTCCATGCCCGAACAAACAATATAAAACCAGCCCCTCGCACTCTTATCCCGGACGAGAGTGGCCCGATTCCTGGCGCAAGAGGGCCGCGTGAAATAACGGCGGACTGGTGCGGATCGAAATGGCGAGACTCTCTAGACGGAGGAAAGCGTGTTTCCAGGTATTCTGGGCAGGTCGATCACACGAGTTTTGCGTAAACAACAACGGCTGTTAAGGCGAATTACGACATGGTTCGTCTGGTAGTCGTGCATCACCAGGTAATTAAACCGGGTCCACAGCGGGACGATTCGACGAGCTGGCTCGACTTACATGGCATTGTCGCTGGCTG
>NW_006263418.1:193253-194873 GCF_000469605.1 Apis dorsata
GCTGCTCGACTGACTCGCGCCCGAGTCATGAATTAGAAGCGACAGGGAAGCGTTAACCGTGGTCTGTAAGATTACACGTCCACGACTGGATTCCTAATGCACGAGCGCAGATGTTCGAGATCCGTTTTTCGATTTGGGCATGGAATTCTGTTGAGGAGGTGAATTATTGGCGGGTTTTCGTCGGTGAATGAATAATTTTTTATTATTATTGTGCAAACTTTAATTTTCGAATTCTTGATTTTAAGTAATTTTCCGATGAATTGGAATCAAAATAAAGTATAAATTAATAGCAGATTTGTCGATTGATTGGGATTGATAAAATTCTTTTACGAGGGATGAAAAGTTTAATCTGAAATAAAAGGATATTTATATCAAGATATATATTTTTAATTTGTGAAAGTTTATATTTATAAATTGTGAAAATTTTGATTGAGTTATATTTAGTGTATAAAGAAATTAGTCTGTTATTGTTGATTAAAGAATTAATATATGATAACAATGAAATTATATTTTATTTTTTAATTTCAGTATTTTGACAGAGAAATGGAAATAATACAATTTAAAAAAATATTTATTATCATAATGTTTTAATCGTATCATGATTGCAAATGATTTTTCTTCTTCGGTATATAACTTCTTCCTTCTAAAGAATACAAAGTTATTTCTACACTTTATTACTAAAGCATGTAAATGTACTCTTTCAGGTACCACACCTTGTCTACATTTTTTTCGCAAACACTGATAATCTTTTCCTGTGTATACACACCTGCATACAGAGTAAATAAGCAAATAAGTACATCTACATTTAATAATCTTTTAAAAACAAAAAACAAAAAATTACTCTTTAAAACAATTTATTTAAAAAAATATTAAATACTTATTTTACATTTTATGATCTCCTCTTTTATGTATTTATAATTACTTATATTGAAAGTCAAATAATTGGATGCTAAAATTATGTTATTATTAATAAATAGTAATTAAAATCACTAAATATAAATTATATAATATTTAAACTGTATATAACTTTAATTTTGTTTTTATAATTTTTATAATTATACAAAATGATACATATAATTGATTAATGATAACGATATTAACGTAGATAACGATATTAATGATTTCAAGAACGTAATTCAAAGTAATTTCTTTATTTAAATAATTTAATAGATGAAAAAAATTTTAATATTAATAATTATAAAAAATATAAATAATTAATTACACAAAATACCAAAGAAAACTATTTCGTTTCAAATAGTTCGTGGATATTAATTCTTCATGATATAAGAATATTACTAGATATCCCAAGATACGCTCGTACAAATATTTATTTAACACGTGTTACATTCCATTATCCAACATTCAAATAATCCATCTCTTATCCTCTCATCGTCTCAAATAACAAATTCTCAAATATCCAATAGAACCTCGCCCACCTCGGAGAAATTTCAATCACTAGGGGGGGGAAAAAAAAAAACAATGCCACCGTGCGTAACACGAAACTACCATGGAAACCGTGTGTTCGTTTCGACGCCTTAATAATTGTTACGTGATTTAACACCCGACTTTCCAAGGTTTTGTCGATCGGCTCGGTCGGTTAATTAGTCGCGCCACTTTTTC
>NW_006263418.1:194930-197511 GCF_000469605.1 Apis dorsata
CGTCTTCGAACGCAACAATAGACTCGATCTATACGTGGGGAGGTGGTTGATTGCGAGTGGGCCATTGTACGCGTGGTCATGGCCGCCAACGCGACGAAATTCCCTAAACGACGCGATTCACGCTTCTGAATGGGATCGAGCGCGTGGCAGGCAGGACTAAAAAAAAAAAAAAAAAAAAAAAAAAAAAAAAAGGGAAAAGGAGAACAAAGGGGACGGATATTCATTCGGAAAATTGATTCCTTGGTGACGAGCGATCGGCCGGCGCGTTTCAACCTCGTCTCAGCCTTTTTCGCGGCCTTTGTGCCCGGTTTCAACGCGACAAAGACTCGATATTCCTTGTGAAATCTAATGGCTTTGTTCGATCCTCGCGCGTTAAATCGTTTCGTATTGTGCCTGGTAACGATCCAGGTGATTACTCTTAGGTAGCTGTGTGACTTTCGAAATTATACCTAAATATAGATGCGTTTTATTTTTTCTTCTTGGCCCGTGCATTGCAGATTTCGAATTTTATTTTTAAAATAAAAGAATGTGTCTCGAGGATTATTCTTTGTGTATGATTTAAAACGAAACCTTTTATTTATACTTTAAAAAAATTTTTCAATTATAGCTTGAGATTAATCGTTGAAATCTTTGATATTGATATTAAGATTGGAATATCTATGTCCATCTTTTGAAGATTATTTTTTGAAGATTGGATGGATTTTTCTGAAAAATCAAATTTCTAAATGTATTATATTTCATCCTATATCTTTTTATATGTCATGTATATTTTAGATAAAATTTTTTCTTTTATATTTATAGAATCTCATGATAAATTTTTACACGATATATTATATTTCATTTTTCATTATGGAAAATTATAAACCAAAATCTAACAAAAATTTCACAAATATTCAAACCACGTACTCATACAAATTCAAATCAACGTATTATTAGCCCACTTCGACACACCTCGCTTTATAAACCGCTTTATAATCCTTCGGAATCAACACGCGCCTATCACGCGTAATAATGGCGGGCGTGTCTCGTGCCTGGAAAATAAAAATTCGAAACGTTCTCAAAAAACTTCTCCTCGTCTACGATATGACCTTATGCTAACAAATAGGGCTCAATTCAAAACTAGGAAGAAGAAAGGATCCTTTCTGTTCCTTCCTTCCGGCTCGTGGCGGGTCACGTGCCTCTCTTTCCCCGCCATTTCGAAAAGCTTATGCTAATGTCCTCGGAGGCGGTCAAAGCGCAATCGAGTTTTGCAACGACGATTATACGCGCGATTCGTGAAATTATGCAAAACGCGTGCCGGTTCACTCGGCCAGGGTGCGCGACAGGCACGTGGCCTCCACGACGAGGGAATGCAAATGATAACTCGACTCGAGGGTTGAATTTTCCTCTTCTTTTTCTTTGTCCGTTGGACTGTCGTGCGTCGACTCACGTGAAAATTGAATGTACGATATGTGTGTATATGTGCGTGTATGTACATGCCCATTTTCGTACGGATAATATTGTGATTTAAAGAGGTATCCCTTGGCTCTCAAAGAGGATAGGGGTAGCTCTTCTTTGAAGAAATCGACCTTTGTCGGGGAAAATGTGGAGATGAAAGTGTCAGTTATGAAAGTGTGCTCCAGGAGGATGCAGGGTACAGAAATTTCTTTTATTTATGTTCTGATTCTTATGCGATTGAGAGGGGTCTTGGATATTTTGTAACAGGTTTTTAGATCGAATGGAGGGATATTCACATATATGCAGTATTTTTACGAAGTTTTGTAGGAAGATTTTTCCCCTTTTTTGTATTTTAATTCTTCACGAAAATTCCATTTAACCAAAAGAAGAATCTCGTCCAACCAATACCTACTCGGATGCTCTCGTCCAAACTAGCCTTCCCGCAAACCAGAACGAGTTCACCCAGTAAGATCCCCGGGACGGACCTTGGGGACGCCATCAGGTAGGAATTAGCATAGCCACGTCTTTTCTTTTTCGAGAACGAGCTCGCGGTGTTCGTTTGTTCGTCCCTAATCCTTTCGAATGCGCGGAGTCGAAAGTGACCGAGAAGTGCCTCGAATCGGATCGTCTCTCTCTCTCCCCCGCCTCCATACTATACTTCTGTCCCCACGGTTCTCGCGTCCTTCTCCATTCTTCTCCTCTCGTGTCCTTACGGCCATATGTTACCCGATCCGTGCCGGAGCTATTAATTATATCGATCTATATAGTCTGCGTAGTTAGGTATAGCAGCGAAAACCACCGCCAGTCCCTGCCACGGTTTATGGCTCTTCTCTCATCCCTATACCTTGGTCCCACGATCGTTTCTCTCTCTCTTTCTCTTTCGGTTCTTCGACTCGTTCAGCGACAGCTAGGGTGAGAAGGTAAAAAAAATATTGAACCGCGTTGCACAGAAATACATAAAACCCGGCCAGAAGCATAAATCATTGGGGGCCGCGGAGGAACTATTATGTGACTCGAGGCTCTGTGGGGAGAACTGGGCCCCGGGAGGAGAGGTGAAAAAATCGTGGCAAGGGGGTGACAGTTCACCCCTCCTTCCTTCCTTGTGTAACCGATGTGGATATCGTTGCTTTTTTTTTTTTTTTGT
>NW_006263418.1:197788-199043 GCF_000469605.1 Apis dorsata
GAGAGATATCTCTCTGGGAAGTTTTTTAATTCGTTAATCGGATTTCGAATGATGTAATAATTTTGGATGGAATTGAATGTGAATGATCGGTAGAAAAGTTTAATGTTATATAAATTGGAAATGAACTTTGTTTCCGTAACGATAACGAAAGGTATTTATTTTAATTATAATGAACGATCGAAGAATAGAGTTTTAATTTCAGTTAATAGCTTTCGAGAATTTTTTAAAAAATTACACGTAACAAAATATTAAAACGTATCAATATATTTTATTACGGAGTAAATTATTGTATAAATTGTTAAATAACTGTTAATAATTTTTTTTAAATTATAAACACTTTCACAAATAACTTTCACTTCGATTCTTCGACAACCATTTCGAAATACATTTGAAATACATATTTACTCGTAATTATGCCCAATGCCATCGTAATTAATTAATATTTCTATCGTTTATTGTATCTCTGATGGTATCCTTGCAATCAAGATTAAAATTCTTCTTTAATTACGTCAATCAAGAAACAATTGCTCATCGATCAGCGTGTGTCGGGAAAAAATAGGCATGTCGAATAATTAATGCAGCAATTATTTTCTCATTGTAATGATTTCGTAAGAAATATCTTGGAAACAATTAAAAAAATAGGTAGAAATCATCTTTCACACTTTCATCTTTTGCTTAATTCATTATACATGGAATATAATTGAACAGCAAATAATTTCAATCATCTAATTTAATTTATTAGCAATTATATAATTTCAATCATCTAATTTAATTTATTACCAATTATATCTCAAAATAATAAAAATTGTCATTATATTTTCGCTGTTAGAACTTTTCATCGAAGAGAGAAGTGAAAATTTGACAAATTCAAAATTTCTTTGCATTCTTCAAAAATTTTTCAAAAAAAAAGAAAAACCCGAACTCATTCCAACTCACCCTTTACCGCACAAACTAGAACCTTCCAATTCCACCACAAACAAGGGAAATCAAAAAAAAAAAAAAGAAAGAAGGCCTTACAAATTCCGAACAATATCGATTCTACAATGGGCTCGAAAAAATTAAAATTAAGAATCTCGCCGACTCGATGAAAAGAAGAGAAAGAGATAGAAGTTGAAAGCTTGGAGAAACGCGATACCCGACTCGATAGCCGGAGGCTGCAAAAAGTAAAAAAGGCGATCCCGAACGGCGGATCGTCGATTCGAGGAAGGAAATCCTCCAGGAACACGATGACGCGCGAACAGGCGAACCGACGGCT
>NW_006263418.1:199183-211199 GCF_000469605.1 Apis dorsata
CTACTGGAATCCGGCAAAAAACTCACCGGTCGGCTACCGGTCACTCTAATGCTTGCCTATAATGTGCCACGTTATTTTCAACGCTGCCACCGCCACGCCGGCGACGCTTCCTCGTGACCTCGACGCCGTGGTGGAAACGATTCCGGGACGACGATTCTTTGTGAGAATGGCTTTAAACGGGGGCGGGGGGAGGGGGATGCAAGATTCGAGCGGTGAACAAGTTTCGAACACGAGTATTTCTTTTTATGGATCATTTGAACGTTTTTTTCTTAAGTTTGTTTAAGAGAAGAGGAACGGAGAGGTTAGGTCTGTTTTCGAGATGGAAAATTATCTTTTGATCTGTTTAAGTTTCTTTTTTCTTCTTCTTTTGTTTCGCATATCATTGTTTTTCAGTTTGTCAAGGATAAAGGAAAAGATTGAGGTTATAATGTCGTTTTATTGTAAAAAGGTGAAATTCAAGTTTGTTTCACGATTGATTAGTTTAAAACGTGAAAAATATATTATTATTTTCTGAATATATATTTGTACGAATCGTTTAAATGGCAAATAAAAAAATATAACAAAAAAGAATTTCTAAGTAATTTTCTTTGCTGATTAAAATTGCAATTATTTTACATACTTACATATAAAATTGATTTAAAATTATTATACGTCTAATTAATGAAACTTTCTAAACTATAAACACTGTATTAATAAATTAACCGAAATAAAATTACTTTTCTTTTTCTCTTCTTTATGACTGAATCCACTAATCGGTATAACGTATAATAACTCTTACACCTTCCTTCGTTTACTTTTCACCTCCGCGTTTTACGAGAACGAAATTCTTCACGATCGAATGCCACACGCGAACTCCTTCTCTCCCTTCCTCCCTCTGGCCTATATCAATAAAAATCGCGAGGATAATTCATTTGCGGGGCAACAGAGGCCGCAAAAATCGGGACAGCAATTGTGCGTGGAGGATGGCGACGCGACCGAATTGTTACGGGCGAAGAACGATGGTACCATAAACTCTCCTTGAAGGGAACACGGCGGGACGAGTTATGGCAATGATGCCGGGAGTTCCACGCATGACTCGCCACGACGCAAGTACCGATGGGGCCTTGAGGCGATCGAAAAAAGAGCAAACCGATGATGGTCTCGGTGCCTTGACGCGTACCGAGCAGTCACCGGCTCACAAAAGAATCGAGTGTTAATTATCGAATGAGCAAACGGGGCTTTCACGCTGATACGAAGAATTTTTTTCTGTTTATTACATCGATTCGCGCTGGGCTAAATTCGATCCGTGAAATATAGGGCAGGGAAAATTTTGAAATTGTTTTAACTGTTACAAAAAAAAAAAAAATTGAAACTTGCCTTTTCTGGTATTATATTATTAACGTTTGTGATTATATACGAAATTATATTTGTTTACATTTGAATCTGTATATTAATTATTTAAAGCCTATTTTTCTTATTTCTTAATTTATATATATATATAAAAGTTTATGTCTGCTTTTCAGAATCAATTGGAATACGGAGGAGTATTATATTTTATTATTAGAATATAGAAAATCTCGTGTATATACAAGGTCTGAGAATTAAAGTTTGACAAATATAAAATGTTTAATATTTATATATGATCGATGAACCTTCAATATCTTTTCAATGCGATAGGTCTTAAAATAATTCATTATATTCTTACATAGATATATTGAAATTGATATCTTCTATCTTCTTTTATTAACTTTCAAAAAAATACAGCACGTAAAATTACTAAATATATAAAACTTTACGTAGAATTTTGAATATTTTTTAAAATGTTTATTTTTTGAAAAATATAATCATAAACTATTAATTTTTGCACAACTCTATGAATTAATGACTGAATTGACTCAACTTCAATGATTCGTAATTTAAAAATATCAATCTTTAAATCATCGAATAAGACAATACAATTATTACAATAAAACGATACAACGGATGGAATGGAATAAATTTCAATCGATCAAACTACTTATCGCCTACCACCTCTCTTATTTAATAACATCTGAAGGGATAATTTCTCGAAGGACACGTGTTAATAACGTGTCATTATCCCGTGTATTATTCTCTGTATTAACAAACAGAGATTAAGCAAGAAGGCGTTATCGTTACATGGAATAATAGAAAAGCAGATCTCTCGTATGCACGCGTATAGTACGTTTAAATCTACCTGCCAACGCGATCAAACATCGTTTGCGTCGAACTCTGTCATTTGTATACGAGACGCGGCATCGACCGCGCGTGGCATAAATCGTCCTTCGAATGGGTATTTAATAGAAGCTCAGGATACGCACTTAAATCACGCTATTAACTGCACGGAGGAGGAATAAATGGATTTTTTTTACATTTGAAACGGTGAATTATGTCCAAGGCATGTGGATCAAGGGAGATCGAGGGACGAGGGAAAATTCTTGATTGATTTCAAATTCGTATTCGATTGAGAATTTGTAATGTGAAATTTAATTACTTGGAATGAATGTTGACGATGGATATATATTTAATTATGTGGGAAATATCGAAATTCGAAGTCGAGGATGACAAGTTGGACGATAAATTTAATTAGTTGGGAAATATTGAGATTGAGGATCGAGAATTATTGATCGGATGATAAATTTAATTGCGTGGAAAATGTTGAAAGACGAGGATGATTAATTGAATAATAAAATTGGTTATTAGTTATAAATAATCTTAGTTATTAATTTTCTTTAATATTGAATATAAATTTTGAAATTTATAACGTATTGTAAGAATTTTTAGTTACAAGTTAATACAATACACTCGAGTAAAATTTATTTTTAAAAATTATATATTTTATGTCTTTTCTTATTAATCAAATAAATAGAAATTTAAACACAAACTATTACATTATATAAATTTGTTTAGAAAAAAAAGAATATTAAATTTGCATATATATACACAATTACAAAAGTTTAATTTTCCAAAACTATTAGCATCAAATTTCTAATCTCAGATTAGAAAAAATAAATTCCAATTCAACCATTGACACAAATTTTCTTATCATCGATCCAATCAAAAATAAATCGAACTAATCGTTTATATAAATTCTACATACAAACATTCAATTTCGAATTTTCAATTTCAACATTGATCTTTCAACAAACTCAAAAATCTCGAAACAATAACTTCGCCACCCTTCGACTCGCCCTAAAGAGGTACACGTAGCCATGGGCGCATCTGGGTGCGTTCGAACCATCCTCGACCGCAAGCTCGCCACCACGTGATCGTGGCTTGGTGATGTTGTTGCTTGAATTATACTCTGATTATACTCCCATAGCCGCGCGGTGGCTATGATTAAACATTAAACAACGCCATTACGCCGAGTAAGAGAAGGGAAACGGAGAAGGCGAGAGCACGCGAGTAAGAGGTGCTCGAGAAGAAGAAGAAGAAGAGGAGGAGGAGGAGAGGGGGAGGAGGAGGAGGAGGACGATTGAGGAAGGATATCAGGTCTGAGGAGGGTTCCTCCTCGTCGTGGTGACCGCGGCCGCTCGTGTCCTCCTACGAGTCCAGGATTAGCCTGTAATTCCTTCGACCGAGCTGGTTGCCTCCTCTTCTCCGACTGTTGTTGACTGCCTAACCAGAAACAGGAATGCCAAGAAGCGTAATTAGCTATTCGGCCGCGAGAGGAGCCTATTTGCTTTACTGCATTCCGCGCCACCATTCAGGATGAAGCGACCTCGAGAGTGGAACAAGGGAGACGAGGATGGCAACCAGGTATGTCTCTCGATCGAAGGGCCTGAGTAACGCGTAACGAGATGGACGAATAAGCTCGAGCTTATTTTTCTTTTCATCTGCTGCTCCGTGTCGCGTCGAGAGATTAACTGTCACGGATCGATTTGTTGATAATGGTTTGGAAAGGTAGGAAAAATTTTAGGCGAGGGGAATGATAAATGGAACGCGATATGATTTCATCGGGAGGATTGATTCTTAACATGGAGGTTTTTTTTAAAAATGGGGAGGTTATAAAGAGGTTTCTTAAGAGAACATTTTGATTTTTGATTACACGTACAATGGTGATTTATGCGAGTTATGTAAAAGAAAGTTTTCAATATCTCTTCTCTACGAATCGTAGAAAGTAATATTTGAGATGCTATTTTTATTTGCATTTATTTATATTATAAAAAAAATTTTAATGAAAATTTTCGTAACATATTTATAACTGTAAACGAATGTATTTCAATTTTTTTTTAATTTTTACTTCATGGATTTTTATATAATTATAAAAAAAATGAACAGAACGTTCTTCCAAGAAGTATTTATAATTAATGCAATGTTTAAGCGATTTATATTATAGAAAAAATTTTAATGAAAATTTTCGTAACATATTTATAACTGTAAACGAATGTATTTCAAAATTTTTTTTAATTTTTACTTCATGGATTTTTATATAATTATAAAAAAAATGAACAGAACGTTCTTCCAAGAACTATTTATAATTAATGCAATGTTTAAGCAATTTATATTATAGAAAAAATTTTAATAAAAATTTTTGTAACATATTTATTTTAATATAATTATAACTATAAAGGATATTTATAATTAATGCAAGCGATTTTTTCAATAAAATTCATATTATAATATGCATCAATATTAAAAAGTAGTAACATTTAAATGCTTCTTTTAACTAATTGTTCGAGCAATAAATACGTACATGACATCTTTTTCAACTTCGAATTTAAAATCCATACCTTTGTATCGCGATAACTAAATTTCCATGCATGCTCTATATCCGTCAGATTGCATAGAACTAACTCTCATAAATCTAGCAAAGTCAGTACCGATCCGTTAGATAATTTAGTACCTGCCAAACGACCATGACAAAAACATCAATCATATCGGCAGTTAACGTATATCCCTATTGCGATTCAAAGAGCAGTAATACGATAATTCACATCGTTCGATAACCGCCTCCAAGAAAGAACAATGGTTGAAGAAATTGATTGAGTTTTGAATTTGATTTTCAACGAAAAATTTCTATTTATTGAAGAAATGATACGATTATAGACAAAATATTCTGTGAGTGTTACTAGATAAGAATAAAAGTGGAGCAAAACTATTATTGAACACGTGTAGAGCTAAAGATGGTGAATCGATCGTTACTATCACGATAGTTTTATTATTTTTGAGGATCCTGAACGATTGTTTCAATAATATTCAAAGAATATTAAAACAAAATATATTTGACGACAAATTTTTTTTTAATTCTAAAATTTTTATGTAAATTATTATACATTTCGTATTAATTCTTAATTCTTTTAATAAGTAAATAATTTTAAGAGATCGATCCAACTCCATATTTATTTGTTTAATTGTTTACTTATCCTTAATTATACTACGAATTTTTAATATTCATATTTGAGATATATATTGTAAACGAAAAGTTTGAAGAAAAAAAATTTTTTTTTTCAATGTAAAATCTGTTAAAATAAGTAAAATTAGATTGTTCCAATTGAAATTGTTAAAACCTATAGAAAATCCTATTAAACAGAAATTGGTTCAAAATTGGCCAATTTCTTCTATCTTCCTCTTTTTACAATATTAAATTACTATAATATTAAAATAAAGTCTTCTGACCACTTCTCACCGCACCATAACCAATCCAAAGCTCTATCTCCAACAACTCTCTTCCATTACACGCCAGACGCAAATCCTCGTTTGCAACTGGCCAGTTAACCGGAAATTCCACGGCACGCTCGAAACAGAAGCGCAAGCTCATCTCGTTTCCTCTTGAAACGATCCCCTCGAATCGTTCAAACGCATACATGCACCAGTTCGGTTCATTTCCCTGTTACGTCGCGATTCTTCAGGAATGCAGAACGTGACCAACGTTCATCATCATCCTAGTTCGGTCAACGCAATCGTGATTTAATCCTAAGCAAGCCATGATTATTCGAACGCTGTAAGGAATGAATTTTTGACATTTTGATGTACATACGTATTTATTTTTAAAAAGGAAAAAAATTTGATTAAATTGTATTTGTAATTTAAAAATATTGTTTTAAAATTTGTATAGATTGGATTTGAAAATAATTTATTAACTAAAAAAATAAAATTTTCTGTGTCACTGGTATAAAATAGATATAATGAAATAATTTAAATGATTTTTATTGTTATTTTAAATAAAATTCGTTCAAATAATAAATATATATATATATAGAGTGAAATATAAATATTTTAAAATTTCTAAATTTTAATTGAATTTTTTAATTTAGAAATAGAAATAATAAATGGATAGTTATATAGATTAGCATAGTAAGTATAAAGTTAACTATATCGAAATGTTAAACGTGGAATGCAATGTAATAAATGCATCCAAGACACACGCTGTACAAGATTCTTGAGGATAAGAAATTATTTCCAGCGTGCCTTTATCGTCTATACGTATCATCATGCGATTTTCATGATGAACGAAATGTTTTCTCGAACGAAGAAAGATATGACTCAGAATGATTTTAATATGGATGCCAAAGTGAAGGATGCAACGTAAAAATAATGTTGAGAAATCCGACTACATGAATTAATCCCCCCGTTACGACAAATACTTGCGACAAATATAGATGCTGAGGAGCTATGTTAAGAAGCAAGAACGAACGTAAATTTTTTTATAAGTAACGACAAATATTTTTTTTTCCTCTTCGACTTTTTTTTTTTTTTCTAGAAAAAGACAGTAATTTATCACTTCTAACTCAGGTATGTAAATACTTACGTGTACACAAGACATAAGAAGAAAATAATGAGACTGCAAATTTTATACTTTTTTTTCCTTCGAAGTAATCTTTAAAGAATTCAATGGAACATCTGCATCGATCATTTACTTTAAAAGAGTTTAAATCATTCTGCTTGAATTATTCAGTTGTTTGATTTTCGAATATCGAGATGGGATTAATATATTTTTCAACTTCGATTTTAATTGCGAATAATAAAGCAAAAGAGTAAAGAGAGTGAAAAGTTGAAATGATAACTATAAAAAAGCAATTTCTATTCTTAATTAGCAGTTATCAAAAGTTATTATTATAAATGGTTAACTTTGCACTCGAAATGTATTAGCATTGTAATGAATTAATAAAATGTTATTAATTAAAATGGAAAAAATTATTTTCTAAAAGTATATCATTAAAAAAAAAGAATAATCACAAAATTACTATACAAAATTTATTGAAACAATTTATCGAATATTTTCAATTATGAAAATTACCATCAATTTAACACTCCACACCAAATATAAACAATATATGATAATAAACAGCATTTATTTTTTATACTTGCAACAAAAAATTTAGCCAGCTTCTAATTTTAATTTTTAAAAAAGAAACACTGCAAAATAAAGAAAGAACAGCGATCGATTGATCAAATCTAATATTTTTTTTACTCTCATTAAGATACCTAACTTTACAAATTTTCATCCTAAAATTCGGCCTTTGATTGCAAAATGTTGATTGCAGAGAAAAATGTTAAAATGCTCTCGAGTGCGAAGGGTTAATGCGCTCCACCGGCCGATTTTTCCTATCCAGCGGCGGAGCGTTCGTGGAAACGCGATTTCCGAGTTACCGCGGCCTCTACGTGACGTTGGCACATAGTTGTTCGTCGTTGCCCCCGGCCGTGCACGCCGCAAACACGGTTAGTTACAGGCGGACTCGCGCCGCGTGACCGACCGACGAAAATTGCAAAATAGCCTCGCGGACGATTCAACGAGTCCGCCTCGCCGCCGGGATCCGCGAGCAGAAAGGGAATTGCCGCGACGCGGAACGTCGTCGTGGAAGATGATGACCACCGGTGCTCCGAGCTGGAGCTTTAAGAATGCTAGGTTATAAGAAAGTTCAGTATTTTGGGATATAGATGCTGGTTTCGATGTTTAAGTGGACAAAGTGTTTAAAGTTCGAGATTTAATTGCTAATCATAATTTTATATGACTAATTATTTGTTAGAAAGATCACATAATTAAACATTTGCATTAATGCAAGAGTTTGGTACAAATGTTGATTTGAAGATTAAAATTTAAATTAAGATTAAATTTAAGACAACGGTGGTTAAAAGTTATACTTGCTATTGTGCAAAGATATATAATTAAAATTTTTATTTATTAGGTTATGTAAAAGTTTGTTACTTTGAGATGCAAGTATTAGATGGTTCAATTTCTCTTTAAAACAATTTATAAAATAAACAAACTATTCCATTTGTAATTATTTCTTATGTATTTAAATAAATATTTAATTTGATCACATTAATTAATTCACATTATAAATAAATAAATAAAAATCACATACTATCTTCTAAGATCTTAACAAAATCTAATTTTAAACAGAATAATAGATTAGATCTTATATCTATCATAAAATTTAATCAAATTTAATCAAAGTTAAAAATTTTACTAACGTATAAAGGCAAAACTTTTTACTTAATTTTATATCACATCTTAAACGTCGTATCCTAATTATCATCAAATTACAAGAACCATCCTAACCTAAAATTCTCACTCTTAGCACCAACGTATCTCCCTATACTTATTTCACCTCGCAGATTCATTTTACGCCAAAATCAATTACATCGTGATTCCACGGTGGAACATAAATCTAAACCGGCGACGAGATTGCCAGGGTCAGGATTGGTCCCGAGGAACAAAACTAAATTAGGCATATATTTTTTAGCTGATTACAGAAAATCGTTGGACACGCTACGAATGACCAGTGGCATTTCCTTCTCTCCCTGCCACCTTGTCTCCCCCCTCCATAGCCAGACACACTCTTTCTCTAGCAATTTCGAGCTGGTTTCCCGTCTTCTGTTTCCTTTTTCTCCGCGCAGCGTAACGATCTCTCGCCGCGCCGTTGTCCTAACTCGCTTATAATAACTCTACAGGCCGGGTAATGACGATCCGGTCTTGGCATTATTGTTTCTGCGGCAACCTGCGCAGCCTTCTCCTCCTCCTCCTCTTCCTTCTCTTCCTTCTGTATCCACGATTATTCGGATAATTCGCCTGGCTGCTATTATCTCAGCGCCAGTGTGACAAACGCGCGGCATCCTTGAATTCGAAAGCGAAATCACTCGCCAGGGGGCGCTATTTATTTCGTTTGAGTGAAGTTTCCAAGATTGATCGAGCTTTTCGAATTGTTTATTTGTTTATTAATGAAATTATATGTATTATAAGAAAAGACACAATACACTTTGTGTCTAGATAGAAGATATTAAAACTATATATTTTTAAGCGTGAGATATAAAAAGAAGATAATTATTGGTCAATATTTACTTCAAAATCCAATTTTAAAATTATATAATAATCGTTTTATCATTATAGTTATCTGAAATTAAGGATATAGAAATGACGTTCATTTGTACTTGTCCAAAAGGGAGAATTTATATTTTGATTTATGGAAAGTGATATGAAATGAGAGAAAAGAAAAAAAAATAAAACTTATCAAAAATATTTAAATTATTATTAAAAACAGAACTGAAAAATTATTCCTAAAAAACATTTTTACGATAGATATTAAAAATTATATTTTAATAAATTAGAAAATTGATTGATTGAAAATTTTGAAAATTAAAGAAAATTAGTAATTACATTGTTAGATAATTTTAATTTTCATTTCAATTAGTTTAACATTTAAAATAATATTTCTATTATTATATTATACATATAGTGATCTCTAATAATATCTCCTATCACATAAAATTATTATCATATATACAATTAGTAAAATCAGATTTCAAAAATCTCCATCTAATAAAAATTAATTAATTAAAACGTATTATATCGAAATTCAAATTATATATTCCATCTTAAAAAATATCTTGTATACGCAATTATTTACTTATGAAAAAGTAGATTCAAAAAGAAATTTTTAAAAAACGAAAAGAAAACACTAAATATTATATTATTCAAACAAGATTACAAGATTATCTAACCCTTAGTTAAAGAGGAAAAAAATAACAGAGTTCGAGATGAAATTTATACGATTCTTCGGGGTCGTGTGCAGGGAGAAAAGAATTAAAGATGGCCGTGATTGCCGTTGGATCGCGGCCAGAAACGTCGAACGTAACGAAGTTTTTCGAGCTTGTCGGCGTCGATAAGAGATTGAACGAAGGAATAAAGAGATTGCGCGTTGTGTATTAGGAATTCATATGTTGGCCAGAGTTGGAGGCTTCTCAAGTGTGATCAATATTGAGTTATTCTTATGAGCAGCGATACTCAATTCGCCACGGAAAAAATATCTTTCTCCCTGCTTGGGATCAGTTTACAAGCGGCGGGATAAATTATAGTTAATAGACAGTTTATAGTTGTTAACATATTGTAAGCGTTGTAACATCACGATGCAAATTTGTATGAATTTATTTATTACGACTAAGGGGATAAATGTTTATTGGGTACTTATAACATGTTTTGACACTTTTTGCTGCTTTTTTTCTTTTTTTTTTTTTGTTTCGATGGAAATTAATACGAAGAGATTGATGGCTGACAGAGTGTAAATTATAATATTTTTATATCGTGTTGGATAATTTCGTTTCGCGCATGTTGTTTTCTCGAAGATAAATTTTCGATTTAATGTATTATTTTATGATTTATATATAGCATGGATTTTATTGAATATCACATATTTCTTTTTTAATAATGTTACCGAGTCATTTAGATTTTGATAGTAATTCTAAACTTCAGTTTCGATTTAGGAAATGAAGTTTTCAATTGTTTTTGCATAGATTCGTGAGATTTATCGTCTATTGAACTTGATATTCAATTTCTTATTTTTAATGATTTGCGACTACTCAAATTTCAACGATGGAATTTGTAAAATTCTAAAAAGATTTCTTGTGTAATCAATCATTTACATAAATAGATACGTCGAGTGGAATAGCAATTGCATAGAAATTTCTCTTTTAAATTATTTTATCATTCTTTAATTTCGTTAAGTAATCCTTAATTCGATAAAATGTTTCAAATAAATAAAATATTTTATTCTCCAACTATAATAATTATATTATTCTTTAAACGATACTTCGATTTATTATCTTCAAGTTTTCATCAAACTTAAAATAATTATATTATTCTTTAAACGATACTTCGATTTATTATCTTCAATTTTTCATCAAACTTATTTAATTATAAATGAAAGTGGAATAAGGAGAAAATCGTCATATATTTCTCGTCATAAATGTGATAAATTGATAGTTTTTACTCCATAAAAATTTTTGCAATTTTAAATGAATACTTCCCTTTGTCTTATCTTTTGAATAACAGTGATATTTTAATATCTCTGAAAAATTCGTATTTAAATATATCTTTTAATTCACAAAGACACTTTTCACCGACAAAATTAATTGTCACTTTCAATATAATCACCATAAATCTTTCAAAAACGATATAGAATATGATCATATTTGATGAATAAATAAACATAGAAATCGAAAAACAATATCATAATACATAATAATAATAGCTGAGAGAATGAAAGAATAATTTGTTCGATTCAAGATCGGCATGAGAACCATCGTCGGGGCGGTTTCTTTTTCGCGTAGTTTCAGATTTTCTTGGCATTCCTTCGGTTACGAAGTCGGCTCGAGAACAGCCTCTGAAGGGAGGGGTTGAAAGCGGGGGTTGCAGACGTACATTAATAACCTCGAGATACGTATCTCTTGTATCCCGGCCGTGGAATAAGAAGATACATCCCTTATATAAATGTATGACTAACGGGTGGAAACTTGCGCGGAGCTTGTTAGGAAGAAACGAGGAAACTCTCTCCCGGCAATCCTTTCTAGTTATTTCCCAAGTATCTTTCCAGTCTGCCCGGTCTATCCCTCTTTTTATACTGAGTTATTCCTTTCCCAACGTGGGATATCTTTCGATCAAATTCGTACGAATCGTATCCCGTGGAACAATTTGACTTCTATCACGCAAGGTCGCAAGCTCGAGGAATTTAATTTCTGCTCAGATATTTTCTTTCGTTCTGAAATTTTTTTCTTTTTTTTTTTTTTTTTTTTTTTGGAA
>NW_006263418.1:211393-224919 GCF_000469605.1 Apis dorsata
GAAATTTTAATAACAATCAGTTGAGGAATAAATTTTATTATTAAGGAAAGAGACGAGATTTTAAAATTTTTTTATTTTTATATTATATAATGTTTTGTAATATCTGTATTGTGATGATTATGGTATTTGACGATTTGAAAGGAGAGGCTTTATTATAATGGATGGTGTGAAAATTTAATGATAATGCAATGCAAATTAGAAATTCGATTTTGATGCTTTCGTGAATTGAATTCATTCAAATTGATTTTTAAAAAGATTAAAGGTTATTCCAAATTCTGTTATTATTCTGCCAATTTTTCTATAAAATAATACATACTGTTCACGTTCTTACAAATTAATATCATAATAAAAATATTAAAAAAGCAAAATAAAAATCTAAATTAAAATGGAATAAAAAAATAATTCGTTATTTTAATTTAAACTATAATTAATATTAGAATTGTAGGAAATACATTTAACTTCCCAACTATTTGTCCCAGTTTTCGAATACGATAAATTCCAAAAATTGAATTTCAACAAAAATCTCAAATCAACAAAAATCTTTCTTACGATCTTCATAAATTTACAACTTCACACAGAAAGTTTCCAATCTCGGAAGATCTTTTTTTTTTAAATATACCCGATCGAAATGGAAGGAAAATTCCCCTCTCTTGTTCAATCATCGTGATTTCTTGTCGAATGAAAATCGAGCCGAGCGGATTAAATTATTTTCCATTAGAAAGGCAATTAGAATCTGCAGGGGATTCCGCGTTCGCGGTTTCCACGGTTCCTCTTAGCTGACCGTAAAGCCCCGGAGCGTGTAACTGGAGCATTCAAAGAGCAATTTGCAGAAACGTCGAGCCGACTCCAATTCCCCACGCCCAACGGATCTCTTTCTCTTTCTCGAGATCAACTCGTGTAGGCCCGCAATCACCGTAAGGCCGTAAAGACTCGCGATCAAAATAATTACCTCGCATATATTACGCCAATCAGAGGCCGCCAAACATGGGTAACGCGTAAGTTTTCCGCGATCGTACTTACGTGGCCGCGATTCAGACTCGTTTCTTTGAATCATAGTTTTAAATTGAAGATGGAAAGGGGATTGGTTTATTACTTATGAAAAAAAGATTGATTAGATTTGTAATTTATCTTAAAATTTGACCTTATATTGATAATTATATTATTTTAGTTAGTTAGTTTTGTATTAGTTTTGTAATTTTTTGGGGAAGAGAATGATATAATGATGATTAGGCAATTTTTATTTAGACAGCTTTGTGTATTTTTCTATACTTTTAAATATTTTTAGGATATATAAAAAAAAAAATTGTATAAGTTTTATTTGCATTATTTGTATCAATATTTGTAATTCAATAATAATAAATGATTATCCTATTTCTATACAATTTTAATAAAGATTGAATTTTTAACAATTTTTATTTTGTAAAATTTGGAAAGAATGTTTGTATATTGATAGTTCATAATAAATTTAGAGTTTATAAATTTAAATTTCTGATCAATATTATTAAATCAATATCATTAGACAGTATATAAAATACAAGATAGATTACAGTAAATGTATATGTATAAAATATGTATATAATAATTCTGCAAAATATCAATACTATGTTTCATTGTGATGACATTGAATGATTCTTTGCTTCCTTAGAGTCTAAATACTAAAGTATCAAACAATATAAAATGAAATATTCTTATTAAAAATAAATGAAGAAGAAACACTTTTACAAGAAGTATCTATTCTTTCATTGGACTAAAAACCTTCTCTATTATCAGAAAATCAATAAATATATTCCCATTTCAAATACTACATTAAAAAACATTAAAAAACAATCCATCGAATGATTATAATAATATCATTAAAACTTCAAAAGTCAAAAATTACAAAATCATAATTAATTTGATTAATAAAATTTCAATCAAATTTTATCTCCTCGCATTTCTCATCTCTGCACAACACTTTGACGAATGGCTGCTTGAAAACACCGTATCTTGTCAATAATACAAATACCCCTCTAATTAACCAACTGTCTTCAATACCAACAGTCGATAACAATAAAAAAACATAACAAACAACGATTTATCTCGCACGGATTTGAACATAACCTAAAAAGAAAGTAAAAGAAGCAAGGTCCCATGTTGTCGGATCGTTTAGCGACGTAAAGGGCCATCTCATCGACTATACACGGATAAAGGGATCGAGAGACGAAGCTCGGTTATTACGCGATAATCTCTTCTCGCTCGCTCCGCCCGGCAACTCGTATCACCGTCCTTCTTCCACTCGTTATCCGCGAACAGAGGTCCGCGTCTGTAATCTCGGTAATGCCTACCGTAAGGGACACGGTAACTCGCGGGATCTGTAACCGCCACGGCCTCTGTATTCCATGGTTTACGGCTCCTATGCATCGGATCCTGGGCAGTTAAGGCATCGCGGACTGAATAGCCAATAAGATTCCGCGGGGCACGCGAGAATCGTGTGAATTCGAAAATGGAACGCGTCGGATTCAGATGGACGCGGAGTTGGGGCTTGACGTTCATGGTTTTGATTTAACGAGGAGTTGTTGATCTTAGAGATACGTATACATATATTTTTTTTTTTTTTTATTCATTGTTTGGGTTTCGTCGTTAACGAATGTCGACCGATTATTGATGTGATTCTCGTTTCGTACGCCGAATTAGGTGTGTTGAGTAATACTAAAATTGTATAATAAGATGGAGAAAATAAATATAACGCTGATTGATAATTATTCTGGCAGATACATACATTCCAGAAAATGTGAAAAAGTTTTAAGATTGAGTGAAATTTTAAGATATTAAAAGTGGAAAATATTTGATATAAAAATATTTGATAAAAATTGATTTGTATGGAAAATTTTATGATTTTGTTTTACGTGTACAAAATTTTAAGGATTTATTTATTTTAATAAAACTAATTATCTTGGTAGATACTGAAAAAGTATTATAGATTCATTATAATTTATTAATATTTCATTAATATTCTCTCTAGATTATTTTTTTTTCTAGAAAATATATATTATATTTATATTTAATTCATGAAAAATGAAATTTTCATGCAATTAAGAGATAAAACTGAAGAATTAATTGAATTAATGAAATTAGCTAAATTTAGATTTATCAAAATATTTTAAAAAGCATGATGTATTATTTTAAGATTAATAATTTCTTTTTATAGAACAATAAAATAGATTAAAATTCAAATAGATTTCGACTTGATATTTTTTTATATCATAATACAAAGTTATTAAATGATAACTAAGATGAATCAAATTTACCTGAACAATCAGAAACAATCAATCACAAAGTTTCAGATTATATGTGTAAATTATATCTGAACTTTCATATCGATGATGGGTGAATTTGATTGAATAAAAGTTTGCTATGGTAATAAAAGGTAAGGAATACATAAAAACTTCCAAATATTCTTTCTTTCTATAGATAATACTAACTTATATCTTACAAGAATCCAAGCTTTCAAACTATGATATTAAAGCTACGTAAAATGTTATATATGAAAATTTAATTTTAAAACAATAAAAAAAATTAATAAAATCAATTAATAAATTGAAATTACAAACTTTTCACGACTGAATAACATTTTCGTGATTTCAATTGACACAATTTCACAGATTAACTTGAATCAAAAATGCCTGTTCTACCACTTATCTCTATTACAATTTTCACATTTTTCATTCTCAAACGTCAAATCAAAATCAACTGGAATCTCTCTCGAAATTAAATATTGTCCGGCTATCTCGATGTCCAGAATCGCCATAATCAAAGGGTGATAGCCGAGTCGTCGGAACAATGGCGCACAATAGCCTGGCCGCAATTATCCCGTCGCATAGCAAGTACCAAGACAATTACCCGTAATTATGCGTTTCTTGCACTACCAGTCCGCCGAATGATAAATGGTGGTCGAACAGGAAGAGACGATTCCGCTCCACGCGGTTCTCTATACGTAGAGCTCCGTATGTAAATCCCTTTATATCAAGATTTTCAAGTGTGGAGGAGAGGGTAAGAATATGAGACATCCTTTCCGATGTAGACAGTCTCAGAATAGCCACAAATGAATAACTTTAGAAAAATTTCATATAAAATGAATATATATTATAAATTTCGTATAAATAAAATACGTACGACAATTTCAGATATAAATTCTTCTTTTTCAATTTTTTCAAATTTATTCCTGACATTTGAACGAATAAAATTGAACTTCATTTTAATTACTACTTCGCTTTACTTCTTCTTATTATACATATACTTCAAATTACAACATCGTAACAATTACAAGATAAAAATTTCAAAATCTCCTTGCCCATCGTGTGCGAGAGATACCAACGAGCGACGAAGAAGCATGCCGCGCTGCATGCCCGCGCAGAAATTTTATTGCGAGAAATGCGAGCGTTCCCGAATCGGGACGTGGAACGACGATCGTCCACGGTTGCTGCATATCATTAAAACGGGGACGTCATAGCCGATGGTCGGCGCCGTCCTCGTCGTCGTTGCGTCCGGCCGTTGGTGGACGGGAAACGCGGCGGATGCCTAAACCCAGAAGAAATAAATTCGCGGTCCCCTCGATGGCGTACTCGACTTGGGGCCCCGGCTGGCCCTAACAAGGGAAAAAGGGTTCGGAAGGATTTCGAAGCGAGCAACTTCTATCGGGGCGCATTATACGCGGGGCGACCACGAAAAAAACCACCCGCCGCGGTCCACCGGTGCGCTCTGGCCGGGTGGGGGAGGGGGGAGGGGCCCCCCCCCCTCCTCCTGCCAGGATCAAAAAGAGGACGCGATCGCTAATAATATCGGTGGAAGGCCAAGAATCCGCAAAGAGACGCTCGTCTGCGTGGCGAGCCGCCCGTAAATCTGCCCCCCGTCACACGGCCTGAATACTCGGGGGGGCCCTCTCCTCCACAGCTTTGTCCATCCGTCTATCTCTGCCCTCCCCTTCCTCTTTGGGACGGATCTCTCTCTCTCTCTCTTTCTCCCTCCCTTTCTCTCTCTCTCGCTCTCTTTCTCCCTTTCTCTCTCGCTCTCCGCCGACTCTCTCGTCTCGATTCGTTTTAAACGGCCGATTACGGGTACGGGTTCAGTTTTCGGGAAATTGCGGAATGGTATTGATACACACTGATTGGTGCCAAGGATATGCTCGAGTACGTGATCGTTTCGAGATTTGTGTATTCGGGGATCGATTGGATCGGATTTGGAAGCTCGTGTCTGATTCTAATGTGGTTATGTCGACGAGTCTGATCGTTCGTTGCGTATTTACGTACGTGCACGAGCGATTTCGTGGAAATTATATAGATGTGGTATTTTTAAAAGTGAGATTTTTTTTCATTATTATTTTCGTACTTTTCTTCGTACCTGATCTTATATCCGTTTGGACAAGCGTCATGAAATAATTAAAAATTTCCTCATCTTCTCGATTCTTTCGAACCTGCGATGTCCATCCATGCAAGAGATGTACGAAATGGAACATTCCAAAAAAAAAAAAAAGAAAAGAAAGAAAGAAAGAAAGAAAGAAAAAAACCCTGGACGAAATTTCTCAATCGAGGCCAACGTATGAATGGCCGAAAATCCACCCCCGAAATCGGATCCTCGGAAGTTGAACGACCCCTCGTCCCCTTCGATATCGATACAGAACCCGTTCGATCCCCGGTGAAGAGGATCCGGCCCGTTGACGCTCGGGGCGGAATTTGGAGCGCGCGAAAAATCCGTGCCGCGCACGGGGAGAGGGAAGGGGGAGGAGGGGGGGGATCGCGACGGCTACGCCCCTGGAAAGAGGTGGTCGCCATCCACGGTAGGAAGGAAGCGCAAATACTGGGATTGGCTCTCCCGTACACGGGACAGAGGTCCGACTCTCGGTACGCTAAGAGAGTGTGCCCACGAGTGCGGCTCCTTCCCTTCTCCTTCTCCACCTCCGTCCACCTCCTCCACGAGCAACCGTGGATCCGCCACCACCGGCTTCCTTGTCCTCCTTCCCCGCAGCGAGGTGGGGACAGATTCCCCCTTGACGCGCCGCGAACCACGTTGCGCTATACATTTCTGTCCACTTACGTCGTCGTTTCCTCGCCTACCGCTTCCTCGCGGGTTCAAGGACTCCCGTTCCGAGCAATGGGGAATCCCCTTCGGCCTGGCAAACAACGCGGGGAGCGCGCCAACCCTTCCTCTCCTCCCCCTCCCCTTTCCTTTCCATCCTCGTCCCCTCCGCGCAATTACAGCGAGATCGTTTTTTCTCTTCCCCGTCTTTCGAAGGAGGTGTGACTCCTCGTGTTTCGTTACCCCCACGGCCAAGTTATGACCGTCGCCTTTCCGATATAAATCAAATCTAACGTAAATCTAACCTCTTTAAAAACCTCTCGGAGGTTACGATTCGATGATTTATTTCATTCCACGACTACTCTTCAGAAGAAGATGGAACACTTTTAGTTTTTAAGAATTTCGTGCAAGTTTGGTCGAATTGTTTTGGTTTGCAGTTACTGAACGTGATTTTTTAATTATATGTTTTTACTTGTTGTTTAATTGAAGCTTTGAGAATTTGCAATTTTACCTCGCAAAGAGCATTTGGCCACTGATTTTTTTGGATATTCAGTAGATTACTAGACTAGATTCGTCATAATATCGATCGAATAGAAAAAAGGTTAGGTTTATTTTTACGAAAAATTAAAACTTTATCTGTCGTAGATTTTGAGATAATGGTGTCAGATTGAAATGGCAAGGGAAAATAAATTAATACAAAGAATGCTTGAATAGAATTGTTTCGCAGTGAAATGAAACGAATCCAACCAATATCGAATCGAGCGTGATGTAACAACTTTTTATTCCATTATTCACTTACACGCACAGACTTCAAATAAGCAACGACAAAAGTTAAACAAAAAGCTTAATTCGTGTCTTCAATTCTCCTTCGAGAAGTTTCAAGAACAAAAATCCATCTCCTTTACCATACTTACCACCACAACACAGTCCATCAAATCAACACCAATGAACGAAACGTGGCCATTTGTCATCGCGACGACGATTCACTACATAATACACGACGACGATTGAGAGAGGAGAATTGTTTTCGTGACGGACCTAGTTCCAGATGATGATTGTCGCACGGCCATGCTGCAACCTTGAGAAACGCGTGTACGTGCTGATGGCCTCTGACACGAGTCTGATGGATACGCGAGCCGATCCTAAATCGTTTCTTCTGGCGAGGATTAATGGGCTTTCTTTACGCTGATTGTCCGCGCAGGAAAATTGACCACGATCTCTGCTTGGTCACGGCTTCGTGACCGGTTTTCCATCCCTTTTTCTTCGCTTTTAGAAAAGATCGCTCCCTTTCAAGGACCGTTTTCGAAGTGGGTCAATGAAGTATGGGATAAATCTTGGATATCTTCTGCTCAAGGATTAACGTTAATGGCGCCTGTAATGGGTTCTGGAAACGATCTTAGATACGAGTTACGCGCGTAATGTTGCTCGAGTTATGAGCTTTCTTTTTTTAAAACAATCTCGTGAATTCGATTTTGAATAAAGTACTACTAGAATAAATGGTTTTCTTAAGACTTGACAGGTTTTCAGCAGCATTATACTTCAATTTAATTTATATATTCTCCGGTATATAACTATACGAGAAAATTTAAAATATCACGAAGGAAATGAATTAAACCAAACTTGCCAAGTATCCTTCAATCCGCCAGAGTTGATGAAACGGTGCTTCGATCCAAACAACATTTAAAATACATTCTCGCGCCACCACGGTCATTCAACTACCCCTAAACCGTAACGTCCAATTATCTATCAATTTCACCAAGGGGAGCCAATTATTATTCAACTTCCCCCTTCTTTTCTCTTTTTTTTACATGCTTCCCCTCGCAACACAAACACGAATTAACAAACGTTCGAGTTTCGAATCGCCTCAGATTGGAGGCATCCCACACGATTTCCGTGCCCAGAAGACGTTCGACAACCGGCAATAATACAAATCGGATTCATTATACCCGAATACCTCTCCCCATCCCCAAAAACGTGGTGAACACCTAAATCTGTACGAAAGTTGCGTACACTGTTGCGATTCCCAGAAGCCTCTGTGAAAGGCAATAATGAACAGGTATCCAGCGAGCGTGCAGCGCGGGCATAAAGCGCGAAATGACTATGCTCGCCGAGAGACACCCGGTTTTTTTCACTGGATGGAACAGTACCTTTGCTACCTTGACGCGGATGGTAAGACGAAAACTTGCGATGCGTTCATGATTCGCTGAAACTCTCAGAGAGTCGATATTTTTTGAAAAAATCGAAATTGGCTGGAAATGTCAAAGATTTGAGAGGCAAGAATAGGGAAACTTTTTTCGTTCTCTATTGAAGTGCAATATTTAACGATTTTTTTAACGATTTCAGGAAACGTTGATCTTTGTTTTTTTTTGTTTTTGTTTTCGATGTCTCATTTATCAGCCTGGAATGCAAAAGAGAAGCAACTATTATTCAACTTCTTCACAGTTTTTATTCTCATTCGATGATAACGACTCGAAAGTGGTATCATTAAAGGCTTGGTTGGTTTCAAATCACCATGAATATCAATGATTTGGAATAATTTTTTGCATGGATATGAAAACTTTTAAAAGAGCTATATCCAATTATGTATTTATCCAATTTCAAGGAAAAAAAAATTAATTATTGTTCAACTTCTTCAGGATTCTATCATTTTTCAGGAATAATAGTTCAAAATTATAGTTAATCAAACGCTGTCTTTTGCGTGAAAGATTTACATCAATTCTTACATCAACATATACTTTCTCTTAATTGTTATTCAATCATTCACAAAAGCTTGATTACTTTCGATATCCAGCCTCGTAATTGAATTAAAGTTTTATTGTAGATTCAAGATTTTTCATCCATTTTCATCCAGTGCATAATATTTACTTTCATGTAAATAAAAATAGTATAACAGATTCTTGTCTTTTGAAAGGAGAATTTTTTCATTCTTTACACTTACATATCCTATTGTTAGTGAATCAATAGATAAAAGATGTGTTAATCATTTGCTTGATCTCATTTAAATATTACAATCTTGATAATATTCCTCGACAATAATGATTCATAGAATTACATTAATAACATTTTGGATTCAATTTCTTTCTCCTGAACAATAACCATTAAAAATTTTATTCTTATAAATCATAAATACCATAAATTAATATCCAATTATCTTCGAACAATACTCAAACAAAGATTTGCATCCTTAAAATTTGATATATCGCTTTCAAAAATTGTTCTTCGTCTGCATCCAGATCGAAAAAATCGCAGAGAGTCATCGACATCCGCGGGAAATCGATTAGTTCGCGTAGCATCCGCTCGATGCGCGATGCATTATCGATGCAATGCGGGCCCTCATACACATACATGAAGAGAAAATGGCGGCCGCGGAGGTGTTGATAGCATCTTCCCCTCTCTCTCTCCCTCTCTCTCGGCTCCTTCTCTCGCTCCTTCTCTCTAATGTTAACCCGAGCTGCCATCCATGGGTCCAGCCACTATCGTCTCTAAAGCGTGCAACGAGCATCCCTCGATAATACATCGATAGGAGGCCGTCGATATTGCTTTCGCATATTTATGCTTGGCCTCGTGGGAATCGTCTTGAAGGATAAGAGGGAGAGAAACTTCGATATATATATATATTGGTTCGAGATCGCGAGTTCCCAACGACCACGCTCACCTGGCCTATTCCACGTCTTATCTGGATGGATAAGCAGATCGATATCTTTTTAATATATACATTTGTCGCACGGTCACGTATTTAGAACTGCTTAGGGCTTCGTTGGGTTTAGCACGAGTTGTAAAATTACTTGTTCCTTTTGATTGTGTGTATTATGGTTTATTCGTTTTGAAAATGTAAAAGGTGAAAATGGTTGTCGATATAGGTACAGTGGTTATTTATTATTTGAAAAGAAATTATATTTAAATGTATGAAATGAAAAGTAAAAGGGTAAATGTATTAGGTATATGAAAAGAAATGTGTTTAATGTTATTTATGTGATGTATTAATATTATTCTAATTGCAGGGTGAAATTGACAATTGATAAAATATGGATACAAATGTTTGCAGGAAAGAACAATAGATGTAATGTTATAATAGGATATATTAAGCAAATTTGAACATTTTGATATTTTGATGTGTAATAAAATATTACAAAAAATTTGCCTATATTTCTCAATAAAGCATTTTCTTAATTTTCAAATTCGAGCTTTCGTAGTCAAGTATTAAATAAAGATTTTAAATTGAATTTAATTAGTTAGTAATTAATTAGTTTGATTACAAAACTGAGTCTAAAGGAAATTAAATTAAATGTCTTTAAAAGATAGAAATAAATCAATTTTATTTATTAACAATTAATTAATCGAGAAGATTTAATTTCGTGTTTTCAAAAGATAATTCCATTTTTTCTGTGCCTTTTTTGTTTCTTTATTGCGCGACATGAAAATAAATTTAACTCGTGAGACTCATTAAATTACCATATTTATTCAATTCAATGAAATTGAAAACTTTTTCTAGAACTTTTTCTGTCGTAATAATATTGCGCAAATGAATAAAATTAATGAAAAAAATTATCTATGATATCGCTGTATAAATTAAAGTAAATAAGGAATATTTGCAATGAATTTTTTATTAATTGTCAATCGATTTCTAATAGTGTTGATTGATATACGTATATAAATTTATATTTGAATATTTATTACTCTCGAGATCGTAACTGGAACTGCTTTATAAACTACATTTGTTATTACGTGCTCGTAAAACATTGAATATATATTAAGAAATTTTTTTATGAATCCTCTCTCTCTTTCTCTCTCTCTTTCTGTGCAATGAACTGTCTATAAAATATATTCGTTCGAAGTATACATTATTTCCAGTAAAGATAGAATATATAAAAGTCGATTGTTCATGAATCATTGATGATGCCAGTGCAATAAGAACTGATTTCTCGATTTTCAAACGAGACGGCAGATGACTCCCTTTTTAAAAAATCAACACATTCTTGCCGGAGACGCAGTCGTATTCATTAATACTACTTCTTTCATATAACACGTCCTTTGATTTTGCAACAAAAATAAAATGGAAAAAGATTTTTAAGTAATTTAAATCTAATCATTATTTTAGATTTAAATATAAGGATGTAATAAATATGATAATTTTCAACGACATCAAAAAAATAGTAAATTCATTCTTGATGGAATTTTATTTTAAAATATAGAAATTATTTTTATCTAATTGATTATTTAATGAAAAATTAAGTGTTTCCTTTAATTTCTATTTAAAATTTTATGAATTATTATAAGTAAAGTAAACAGATCAAATAAAAATAAGTTAATCGAATAATAAGATTTTTATAAGAATTTATAAATAACAATAATAATTACATAAAATAAAAATTAACATTTTCTTAGTAATTAATTAACTTTATTATAAATTCTTGCTTTTAAAGAGTTATACAAAACTCTTTTTCTAATTTAATAGGATTAAGATATTGAAATAAAAATTTTTTTTTCAAAATTTCCATCTTGATATATAAAAATCTTTATTTAAAATCATAACAATGATATTTTCTTCTAAACTAAAAACTAAACATACAAGTTCTAATATTTCTAATCTTTAAGATTTATTAAATCTGAAAAAATACAATTTCACTTCTTTATTATATCAAATATGTGTGAAAAATAATATGTGTGATAGTTTTGAGAGATAATGAAATTTTTCATAATAAATTATTCATAATAAGATAAATTAACTAATATTTTTTGAAAGGAAAAATCAATGCACAATTACAGCACAATTTCGAATAAATATCATTAAAAGAAAAAGTAATTTAAATACATCCAATCATTTCTGCTCTTTCTTCATTCCCCATACTTCTAAAAACGAATCCGTCCAAGCCGCAATATATAAAATTTTCCATTGCAAAAAAATGGTTACAATTTTTCGATTTCGAAACACCCTGTATATTCATATTAATATGGAGCAAAATACGTTGCTCCATTTTCGAGAACACGGTCGAGGAGGACGCCATTGTTCGCGCGGGAATTCTAAGGAACCGAGCGTTTTCTGGATGCTGTAACGATTCCAATCGCACACCTGGCTGGGTGGCACTGCTTTCTCGAGGCCGAATAAACATAATGTGTCGAGGCCTGGCCTCCTCGCACACCCCCGACGGCGGAAGCGCAGATGACAAAGCGTTTTCTCGCCCGTGGAAGGACAAAGAGGCGCCCGATTCTTCGCCGGATTACCTGAAGGGATACGCACAAAATGAGACGCGATCGCTGCGCACGGGGGCAGATTCGAGGATTTCTTCTTTCTGCGACCTCTTTTCGGGACGCTGGATGATATCGAATTGCTATTCACCGAGGGAGAATAATTGATCGAGGATGGGTGTTCCCGGAGGTGTGGGTTGACGTGGAATTGAATTAATGAGGGTGCGAAGAACGGCGCAAGGAAACCGTATTCGTATATAGTTATCTTGATTGAAATTCGTCGAGGAAGGGAATTTTTTTTAATAATAATTCGCCACGTATATAATAGAATTAGAATCGGCGCGAGTAGCTTTGTGATAAATTTCGAAATTTCGCAAGATAGATCTTTTCTTTTTCTTTTTTAATGAAAAGTTTTCAAATGTAAATAACACGAAGTAATCGAGCGTGAAAATTTAAGTCAGTTTATAATCTGTTTATTATTAAGAAGATTTTTATTCAAATTTGAGGAATAACGTATATTTATAAACGTATTTATAAACACTTTATAACACTGTTTAATTAAACTTTTATTCAACACTGGAATCAGTATTGAATATTTCCTAGTACATGCATTTCCTAGAATTTTGCATATACATACCATATGCCTCGTATAGGCATACTCGATTAAAAAAAATGCGAAATCCTTTCAACGCATTATTAACCGACGAAATCGGCGCCCCTCGGTTGAACACGAGGCGAATAAAATAGCCGCGAGAATTCCGGGACGACGCGTCCCCCATTTACTCGTCGAACTCACGAGTTTCTATCCAAACGAGATAAGGGAACGCGCGACGAGTCGAGCGGGGTGTTTGCAAAAACCTTTCGAACCGGTGGTCCACTTTCGATCCACGATTCTACGCCACGATCGGTGGAGGGAGAGGGGGAAGGAGGGAAGGAGGGGGGAGTCCACGACATCGGGGAAATTATAATTGAGTCGGAGATTAAAGGTTTGTCCTTATTATGCCCGGGTGGAGGCTCGAAAAGACCCGAGCCGGAGTGGCGAGAGGGATCCAGTTTTTACTGTCTGCCTCCCCTCTCGTCCTGCGCCCCCTCCCCCTCTCGTTCGTGTCGTGCACGAGAGTCAACCGTCAGCCCAATCTTNTGTATCTTCGAGGCCGAGGTTGCCCGTTGGCTTTTCACCGGGGCCCCGGTCCTGCCTCCATTTATATCGCATTACGAGGACCGGGCTCGTTGGAATCCTGCGTGGAAGGCCCGGACCCACTGCTCCCCTTTGCGCTCCTCTCTCTCTC